>NC_089225.1:23164843-23464843 GCF_963924675.1 Phocoena phocoena | reverse complement strand
TAAAAAGGAATGAAATTGGGTCATTTGCAAAGACGTGGGTGGACCTAGAGACTGTCCTACAGAGTGAAGTAAGTCAGAAGGAGAAAAACAAATATCGTATATTAACGAATATATGAGGAACCTAGAAATATGGTACAGATGAACTGGTTTGCAGGGCAGAAATAGAGACACAGATGTAGAGAACAAACGTATGGACACCAAGGGGGGAAGTGGTGGGCAGGGCATGTTGGTGGAATGAATTGGGAGATTGGGATTTACATATATACACTAATAGGTATAAAATGGATAAGTAATAAGAACCTGCTGTATAAAATAAATACATTTCAAATATCCAAAAAAATTTTAAAAACAGAATAAATAAAAATAAAAAGATAAATTTGTGTGTGTGTGTATGGTAAATTTTCTTGATCCAGGAAAATAATATGATAAACTAGAATTCACTATGGAAGAACTATGATGTATCTCAATGTCTTAAAGGAATATCCAAGAAAAATTAATAAATCAACTGAAGGGTGGAAGAGGCCAATTATTCTTTTATATAAACATAAAAGTAGGTTGAAAAGTAGATTAAATATACATGAATCATATAAAACAGCAATTTTTATTAAATATTTGCCATAAAAGGATGAAGAAGAATAAAAATATATTCATAAGGAAGAAAAAATCAACATTAGAAAAGAGAAGCGTGAATCCTCTATGTAATTATTAACTATTCAAATAAACATTGAGTATTTCAGATGCAAGGTAGCTGAATGGAAAATACAATTTCATTAAATTAGTGGGTAAATGTTTTGGTTTAAAAATTCTATCATGAAAATGCTATTTTTATAAATGTATTAAAAGTCTTGTGTAAACAAATAGTATGAAAAGTACACTTATTTTTAGTCAATCTAAAGTGAACACGAAGATGTTTTTAACCCTTAGGAAGCTGGAAATAGGAAAAAACAGCCCTATCTTTTCAGCCTAAAAAAGAGCTGGATTCCCCCTTTCCTGTATTGCAGGTCTAAAATCTAGGCCAGCTGATCCTACGGGTACCTCAGATTAGATGTGTCCCCAAATCATCTCATCATGTTTTTCCTCAAACAAGACGCACATAACTTTTCAGTTCATCTCCTTTTCATTTCCATAGCAACTTCCTCCTTGCCTCTATTACCCTGCCCCTATTCCATGTTACTAAAATACAGATCAGAGTTGTGTTCTGCTTAAGTATACTGAATGGATCTCCAGGCCTTTGGATAATTTGCACGCTGCTTATTATGTTATGGATAACTCTCTAGAATTCAACTCTTCTCTACTTCTCAAGAATTCATTCCGTATTCCCACTTATATCTATGCTCCTGTAATTATGGTCTAATTATAGTTTCTAAATATTTCAGGTATCCTATACCTCCATGATATCCTGCCTCTGTTTTATTTGCCTGGAATGCCATACCCCAATCTATCCCAAAACTTAGTTCTAAATCCTTTGAGAAGACTTCTCCTGATCATTCCAGGCAAATTTAGCATCTTTGGGCCTCTAATATATTCTGAACATGCTTTTTATAATGCTAAATATTTTATTGCTAAATGTTTTATTGTACCATACCATTCATGAGTCTTTCTTCCCCATAATAAACCATAAGTTTCTTGAGCATAGCATGCATATCTATTACATCTTTCTGTCCCCCAACCCCTAATGTTGAGTAGGTGTGGTTACATACTAGTATCCTAGCAGTTGTGGCTACACAATGTCCTAGATAAACTAGAAAAGACAAAGACATCCTGGATTGTAATGACTTATGAGATTTTATTATCTTTCTGAAATCAGGACTATCAAAGCAGGTAGCAAACAGAACTCCCATGCCTATCTCAAAGGCATATATTTGACATATGTTTATATCAGAAAAAATATTTCTTCTCTCTTTTTAGTTATGATTTGCTTATGGATTTTGGCCTTTATATGTTAACAGTGGCGTCATTTTGAATAATGACAGTGCCTTTCCATTATTTGTCTTACCACACGTGATAGGATGTTTAAAATAATATTGAATAGTAGCAGTCATACTGTGCACCCTTGAGTTACTCCTAATTTTCAGAAGAATACCTCTGACATCTCCATTAGCAATGATAAGTCATGTAGATGACTCACATTAGGCTACGGGAGTTCCCATTTATTGTTAGTTTGCTAGAAGTTTTTATCATTAATGAGTATTGAATTTAATCAAATGCTTTTCATAATTTTGAGATAATAGATTATTTCTCTTTAATTTCTAAATGTAGATAGTTACACGTATAAATTCATTTTTAAATGTTCACCGTCATTCTTGGGAAAAACTGATAGAGTCATGACATTTAAAAAAAATTTTATTTTGTATTGGAGTATAGTTGATTAACAATATTGTGTTCGTTTCAGGTGTACAGCCAAGTGATTCAGTTATACATATACATGTATCTATTCTTTTTCAAATTCTTTTCCATTTAGGTTATTACAGAATATTGAGCAGAGTGCCCTGTCCTATACAGTAGGTCCTAGATGGTTAATTTTTAAAATATAGTAGTGTGTATATGTCAATCCCAAACTCCCAATTTATCCATCCCTCCCCACCTTTCCCCTTTGGTAACCATAAGTTTGTTGTCAAAGTCTGTGAGTCTATTTCTGTTTTGTAAGTAAGTTCATTTGTATCATTTTTTTTAGATACTGCATATAAGCAGTATCATATATTTGTCTTTCTCTGCCTGACTTACTTCACTTAGTATGATATTCTCCAGGTCCATCCATGTTGCTACAAATGGCATTATTTCATTCTTTTTAATGGCTGAGTAATAGTCCATTGTATGTATGTATCATATCTTCTTTATTCATTCATCTGTTGATGGACATTTAAGTTGCTTCTCTGTCTTGGCTGTTGTAAACAGTGCTGCAATGAACACTGGGTGCATGCATGTTTTGAACCATGGTTTTCTCCAGATTTACACCCAAGAGTTGGATTGCAGGGTCATATGGTAGTTCTACTTTTAGTTTCTTAAGGAACCTCCATACTGTTCTCCATAGTAGCTGTACCAATGTACATTCCCACCAACAGTGTAGGAGGGTTCCCTTTTCTCCACACTCTTGTCAGCATTTATTGTTTGTAGACTTTTATGATTGCCATTCTGACTGGTGTGAAGTGGTATCTCATTGAACTTTTGATTTGCATTTCTCTAATAATTAGTGATGTTAAGTATCTTTCATGTGCTCTTGGCCATCTGTATGTCTTCTTTGAAGAAATGTCTATGTAGGTCTTCTGTGCATGTTTTGATTGGGTTGTTTTTTGATATTGAGCTGCATTGGAGATTTTGGAGATTAATCTTTTGTCGGTCGCACTGTTTGCAAATATTTCCTCCCATTCTGTGGGTTGTCTTTTCATTTTGTTTTTGATTTCCTTTGGTGTGCAAAAGTTTTTGAGTTTAATTAGGTCCCATTTGTTTATTTTTGTTTTTATATTCATTACTCCAGGAAGTGGATCAAAAAAGATACTGTTGCGATTTATGTCAAAGAGTGTTCTGCCTATGTTTTCCTCTAAGAGTTTTATAATATCCAGTCTTACATTTAGGTGTTGAACCCAGTTTGAGTTTATTTTTGTGTATGGTGTTTTAAAATGTTCTAATTTCATTCTTTTACATGTAGCTGTCCAGTTTTCCCAGCACTACTTATTGAAGATAAGTGCTTTTCTCCATTGTATAGTGCTTTTCTCCATTGTATAGTCTTGCTTCTTTGTCATAGATTAGTTGACCACAGGTGTGTGGATATATTTCTGAGCTTTCTTTCCTATTCCATGATCTGTATTTCTGTTTTTGTGCCAGTACTGTGTTGTTTTGTTGACTGTAGCTTTGTAGAATAGTCTGAAGTCAGGGAGCCTGATTCCTCCGGCTCATTTTTTCTTGCTCAAGATTGCTTTGGCTATTGGGGGTCTTTTGTGTCTCCATACAAATTTTAAGTTTTTTTTTTCTGGTTCTGTAAAAAAATGCCATTGGTAATTTGATAGGGATTGCATCAAATCTGTAGATTTCCTTGGGTAGTATAGTCATTTTGACAATATTGGTTCTTCCAATCCAAGAACATCTTATAACTTTCCATCTGTTTGTGTCATCTTTGACTTCTTTCATCAGTGTCTTACAGTTTTCTGGGTACAGGTCTTTTGCCTCCTTAGGTAGGTTTATTCCTAGGTGTTTTATGCTTTTTGATGCAATGGTAAACGGAATTGTTTCCTTAATTTCTGTTTCTGATCTTTCATTTTTAGTATATAGAAATGCAAGTGATTTCTGTGTATTAATTTTGTGTCCTGCAACTTTACCAAATTCATTGATGAGTTCTAGTAGTTTTCTGGTAGCCTCCGTAGGGTTTTCTATGTAAACAGTGACAGTTTTACTTCTTGTTTTCCAATTTGGATTCCTTTTATTTCTTTTTCTTCTTTGATTGCCATGGCTAGGACTTACAAACTTATGCTGAATAAAAGTGATGAGAATGGAAATCCTTGTCTTCTTCCTGATCTTAGAGGAAATGCTTTCAGTTTTTCACCCTTGAGTATGATGTTAACTGTAGGTTTCTCATATATGTCCTTTATTATGTTGAGGTGGGTTCCCTCTGTGCTCACTTTCTGGAGAGTTGTTTTTTTTTTTTATCATAAATGGGTATTGACTTTTTTCAAAAGCTTTATTTGCATCTATTGAGATGATCGTATGGTTTTCATTTTTCAAGTTGTTGTGGTGGTGTATCATACTGATTGATTTGCAAATATTGAAAAATCCTTGCATCCCTGGGATAAATCCTGATCTAGTCATGACATATCTTTTTAAAGTAAATGTTTGGATTTGGTATGCTAATATTTTTAAAAAGATTTTTGCATCTATGGTCAAAGTTGGCCTGTAATTTTCACTTTACTTATTTCTGGTCTTTTACACTTTCTTTTAGAGCTTTAATAATTACATTTTCTATTGTTTATCTTGTATTTACACTACTGTTCATTAACTGTAAATGTGGTCATATTATTAGGGTTGTATTTTTCTTTTTAAATGTGCCTAATTCTGTTGTTCTCATCTTTCCTTGTGTATCAGTTCTAACCTTCTATCTAAGAATGTAAGCACTATTGAGAATTTCTCCAAGATCTCACAATAATGTATAAATAGGAATATGAATATAAAAGATATATTAATATGCATTCAAACATATAGATAATTTTATAAAAATTGAAAACCCTACACCATTTTCTTACTTTTCAGCACTTTGCTTTATTCACTTGATATTTCACAGAAATATTTCCAAGTTCAATGATAACTCTAATTTCTTCTAATGGCTGCATAATATCCACTATGTGCACATATCGTTACTTATTAAACAGTCCTTACTGAAGGCCATTTACCTCTATTTTTTTTACTATGAAAAATGCTGCAATTAACATTATTGTATACATGTTGTTATACACTGGTCTAATTTTATTATATCCTAGGAAATAGATTCCTGGAAACATGTAAATGTATATATGATTCTTTCTCAGTAAACTTTTAATAACATACACCATACGTACTGAATGGTGCACAAATCATAAATGCACACCACATAGTTTAAGATATAGAAGATTAGTAGTACTCTATAGTTGAACATTACATAGACTCAGACAGTATACACTCTCTTTTTTTTTTCCTCTGAGTATTTGGTTTTTTGTTTTTAATTTTTTTTTGCCTATCTTTAATATTTTATTTTAACGGACATTTAAATGTATACATTTATTGGCAAATCTTTTAATGTGGAGCCAAGGCCTTTCATTTGACTAGGATCCAGTGATGGAGCTTCTCACTGTCTTCTAGGCATAAATAACACCCATGATACAATGTCAAAGATTCCCAGGTTTGTTTTCTTTAACGAAGAGTGAAAATTTAAAGACACTTGTGAAGCAGTATGAAAACAGAATCTGGAAGCTGCCCATATTTTTATGATTTTCCCTGATCTTTTATAATTGACTCATCTTTATCCATCTGATAGTAATTTGTCTTTATGGAGTCTTTCCAAAGGTTTTCACGGAAATGACAGCTTTCTCTATTTTAGCACACACATTTCATCAGTTTTCATTCCATTTAATTAAATTATGCCAATCACAGTAACAAGAAGACCACATATAAACATATTTGGGAACAGAGTGCCTCTTGGTAAGCATTTAACTCAGTGAGTGGGCATCTTCCCCTTTATTTAATTTTTATACAGCAGGTTCTTATTAGTTATCTATTTTATACACATTAGAGTATACATGTCAATCCCAATCTTCCAATTCATCACGCCACCCCCACCCCCACCCCTTTCCCCCCTTGGCGTCCATACATTTGTTCTCTACATCTGGGTCTCTATTTCTACCCTGCAAACCAGTTCATCTGTACCATTTTTCTAGGTTCCACGTATGTGCATTAATTTACAATATTTGTTTTTCTCTTTCTGACTTACTTCACTCTGTATGACAGCCTCTGCATTCATCCACATCTCTACAAACGACCCAATTTCGTTCCTTTTTATGGCTGAGTAATATTCCATTGTATATATTTACCACATCTTCTTTATCCATTCATTTGTCGAAAGGCATTTAGGTTGCTTCCATGACCTGGCTGTTGTAAATAGTGCTACAATGAACATTGGGGTGCATGTGTCTTTTTGAACTATGGTTTTCTCTGGGTATATGCCCAGTAGTGGGATTGCTGGGTTGCATGGTAGTTCTAGTTTTAGTTTTTTAAGGAACCTCCATACCATTCTCCATAGTGGCTGTATCAATTTACATTCCCACCAACAGTGCAAGAGGGTTCCCTTTTCTCCAGCATTTGTTGTTTGTAGATTTTCTGATGATGACCATTCTAACTGGTGTGAGGTGATACCTCATTGTAGATTTGATTTGCATTTCTCTAATAATTAGTGATGGTGAGCAGCTTTTCATGTGCTTCTTGGCCATCTGTATGTCTTCTTTGGATAACTGTCTATTTAGGTCTTCTGCCCATTTTTGGATTGGGTTGTTTGTTTTTTTTAATATTGAGCTGCATGAGCTGTTTATATATTTTGGAGATCAGTCCTTTGTCCTTTCATTGATTTGCAAATATTTTCTCCCATTCTGAGGATTGTCTTTTTGTCTTATTTATGGTTTCCTTTGCTGTGCAAAAGCTTTTAAGTTTCATTAGGTTCCATTTGTTTATTTTTATTTCCATTACTCCAGGAGGTGGATCAAAAAAGATCTTGCTGTGATTTATGTCAAAGAGTGTTCTTCCTATGTTTTCCTCTAAGAGTTTTATAGTATCCAGTCTTGCATTTAGATCTCTAATCCATTTTGAGTTTATCCTTGTATATGGTGTTACGGAGTGTTCTACTTTCATTCTTTCACATGTAGCTGTCCAGTTTTCCCAGCACGACTTATTGAAAAGACTGTCTTTTCTCCATTGTATATCCTTGCCTCCTCTGTCATAGATTAGTTGACCACAGGTGCGTGGGTTTACCTCTGGGCTTTCTATCCTGTTCCATTTATCTGTATTTCTGGTTTTGTGCCAGTACCATATTGTCTTGATTACTGTAGCTTTGTAGTATAGTCTGAAGTCAGAGAGTCTGATTCTGCCAGCTCCGTCTTTTCCCTCAAGGTTGCTTTGGCTATTTGGGCTCTTCTGTGTTTCCATACGAATTTTAAGATTTTTTGTTTTAGTTCTGTGAAAAATGCCATTGGTAATTTGATAGGGATTGCATTGAATCTGTAGATTGTCTTGGGTAGTATAGTCATTTTCACAGTATTGATTCTTCCAATCCAAGAACATGGTATATCTCTCCACCTGTTTGTGTCATCTTTGATTTCTTTCATGAGTGTCTTATACTTTTCTGGGTACCAGTCTTTTGCCTCCTTAGGTAGGTTTATTCCTAGATATTTTATTCTTTTGTGGCAGTGGTGAATGGGAGTGTTTCCTTAATTTCTCTTTCTGATCTTTCATTGTTAGTGTACAGGAATGCAAAAAATTTCTGAGCATTAATTTTATATCCTGCAACTTTACCAAATTCATTGATTAGCTCTAGTAATTTTCTGGTGGCATCTTTAGGATTCTCTCTATATATTATCATGTCATCTGTGAATAGTTACAGTTTTACTTCTTTCCAATTTGTATTCCTTTTATTTCTTTTTCATCTCTCATTGCCATGGCTAATACTTACAAAACAATGTTGAATAATTGTGGCGAGAGTGGACCTCCTTGTCTCCTTCCTGATCTTAGAGGAAATGCTTTCAGTTTTTCATCTTTGAGAATGATGTTCGCTGTGGGTTTGTCATATATGCCCTTTATTATGTTGAGGTAGGTTCCCCCTATGCCCACTTTCTGGAGAGTTTTTATCATAAATGCATTTTGAATTTTGTCAAACGCTTTTTCTGAATCTATTGAGATGATCATATGGTTTTTATTCTTCAGTTTGTTAATATGGTGTATCACACTGATTGATTTGCATATTTTGAAGAGTGTTGAAGAATCCTTGCATCCCTGGGATAAATCCCACTTGATCGTGGTGTATGATCCTTTTAATGTGTTGTTGGATTCTGTTTGCTAGTATTTTGTCGATGATATTTGCATCTATATTCATCAGTGATATTGTTCTGTAATTTTCTTTTTTTGTAGTATCTTTGTCTGGTTTTGTTATCAGGGTGTGATGGTGGCCTCATAGAATGAGTTTGGGAGTGTTCCTACCTCTGCAGTTTTTTGGAAGGGTTTGTCAAGGATGGGTGTAAGCTCTTCTCTAAATGTTTGATGGAATTCACCTGTGAAGCCATCTTGTCCTGGTCTTTTGTTTGTTGGAAAATTTTTAATCACAGTTTCAATTTCATTACTTGTGATTGGTCTGTTCATATTTTCTTTTTCTTCCTGGTTCAGTCTTGGAAGGTTATACCCTTCTAAGTATTTGTTTCTAAGTTTCTTCCAGGTTGTCCATTTTATTGGCATAGAGTTGCTTGTAGTAGTCTCTTATGATGCTTTGTATTTCTGCAGTGTTTGTTGTAAGTTCTTTTTTCATTTCTAATTTTATTGATTTGAGTCCTCTCCCTCTTTTTCTTGTTGAGTCGGGCTAAATGTTTATCAATTTTGTCTTCTCAAAGAACCAGCTGTTCATTTTACTGATCTTTGCTATTTTCTTTGTTTCTATTTCATTTATTTTTTCTCTGATCTTTATGATTTCTTTCCTTTTACTAACTTTGCGTTTTGTTTGTTCCTTTTTTTCTGGTTCCTTTAGGTATAAGGTTAGATTGTTTATTTGAGATTTTTCTTGTTTCTTGAGGTAGGATTGTATTCCTTTAAACTTCCCTCTTAGAATTGCTTTTACTGCATACCATAGCTTTTGGATTGTCCTGTATTTGTTGTCATTTGTCTCTAGGTATTTTTTGATTTCTTCTTTGATTTCTTCAGTGATGTCTTGCTTATTTAGTAACATATTGTCTAGCCTCTATGTGTCTCTGTTTTTTATGTTTTTTCCCATGTAACTTATTTCTAATCTCATAGCATTGTGGTCGGTAAAGATATTTGATATGAGTTCAATTTTCTTAAATTTACTGAGGCTTGATTTGTGACCCGATATGGGATCTATCCTGGAGACTGTTCTATGTGCACTTGAGAAGAATGTGTAATCTGCTGTTTTCAGATGGAATGTCCCATAAATATCAATTAGATCTGTCTGGTCTCTTGTGTCATTTAAAGCTTGTGTTTCCATATTAATTTTCTGCCTGGTTGATTTGTCCATTGGTGTAAGTGAGGTGTTAAAGTCCCCCACTATTATCGTGTTACTGTCAATTTCCTCTTTTAGAGCTGTTAGCATTTGCCTTATATATTGAGGTGCTCTTATGTTGGGTTGATATATATTTATAAAATTGTTATATCTTTTTCTTCGATTGATGCCTTGATCATTATGTAGTGTCCTTCCTTGTCTCTTGTAACATTCTTCATTTTAAAGACTATTTTATCTGATATGCGTATTGCTACTCCAGCTTTCTTTTGATGTCCATTTGCATGGAATATCTTTTTCCATACCCTCACTTTCAGTCTGTATTTGTCCCTAGATCTGAAGTGGGTCTCTTGTCGACAGTATATGTATGGGTCTTGGTTTTGTATCCATTCAGTGAGCCTGTGTCTTTTGGTTGGAGCAATTAATCCATTCACATTTAAGGTAATTATCAATATGTATGTTCCTATGACCATTTTCTTAATTGTTTTGGGTTTGTTTTGTAAGTCCTTTTCTTCTCTTGTGTTTCCCTCTTAGAGAAGTTCCTTTAGCATTTGCTGTAGAGCTGGTTTGCTGGTGCTGAATTCTCTTAGCTTTTGCTTGACTGTAAAGCTTTTGATTTCTTTGTCAAATATAAATGAAATCCTTGCCTGGTAGAGGAATCTTGGTTGTAGGTTCTTCCCTTTCATCACTTTAAGTATATCATTCCACTCCTCTCTGGCTTGTAGAGTTTCTGCTGAGAAATCAGCTGTTAACCATATGGGGAGTTCCCTTGTATATTATATGTCATTTTTCTCTTGTTGCTTTTAATAATTTGTCTTTGTCTTTAATTTTTGTCAGTTTGATTACCATGTTTCTTCTTGGGTTTATCCTGCCTGGTACTCTCTGCCCTTCCTGGAGTTGGGTGTCTGTTTCCCTCCCCATGTTAGGGAAGTTTTCAACTATAATTCTTCAAATATTTTCTCAGGTCCTTTCTCTCTCTCTCCTCCCTCTGGGACCTCTGCAATGTGAATGTTGTTGCATTTAATGTTTTCCCAGAGGTCTCTTAAACTGTCTTCATTTCATTTTATTCTTTTTTCTTTGTTCTGTGGCAGTGAAGTCCACCATTCTGTCTTCCAGGTCACTTATCTGTTCTTCTGTCTCAGTTATTCTGCTACTGATTCCTTCTAGTGTATTTTTCATTTCAGTTATTGTATTGTTTATCTCTCTTTGTTCTTTAATTCTTCTAGGTGTTTGTTCTTTAATTGTTCTAGGTCTTTGTTAAACATTTCTTGCATCTTCTCGATCCTTGCCTCCATTCTTTTTTCTGAGGTCCTGGATCATCTTCACTGTCATTATTCTGAATTCTTTTTCTGGAAGGTTGCCTATCTCCACTTCATTTAATTGTTTTTCTGGGGTTTTATTTTGTTGCTTCATCTGGTACATAGTCCTCTGCATTTTCATTTTCTCTATCTTTCTGTGAAGGTGCTTTTCATTCCACAGGCTGCAGGATTGTAGCTCTTCTTGCTTCTGCTGTGTGCCCTCTGGTGGATGAAGCTATCTAATTGGCTTGTGGAAGCTTCCTGATGGGAGGGACTGGTGTTGGCTAGTGCGGGGTGTTGCTCTGTGGGGGCAGAGCCCAGTAAAACTTTAATCTGCTTGCCTACTGATGGGTGGGGTTAAGTTCCTTCCCTGTTGGTTGTTGGGCTTGAGGCAACCCAGTACTGGAGCCTGTAGGCTCTTTGGTGGGGCTAATGGCGGACTCCAGGAGGGCTCATGCCAAGGAGTACTTCCCAGAACTTCTGCTGCCAGTGTCCTTGTCCCTGTGGTGAGCCACAGCTTCCCCCCGCCTCTCCAGGAGACCTTCCAACACTAGCAGGGAGGTCTGGTTCAGTCTCCTGTGGGGTCACTGCTCCTTCCCCCTGAGTCCTGATGCACACATTGCTTTGTGTGTGCCCTCCAAGAGTGGAGTCTCTGTTTCCTCCAGTCCTGTCAAAGTCTGGTAATCAAATCCCACTAACCTTCAAAGTCTGATTTTCTGGGAATTCCTCCTGCAGTTGCCAGACCCCCAGGTCGGGAAGCCTGACATGGGGCACAGAACCTTCACTCTAGTTGGTGGACTTCTGTGGTATAACTTTTCTACAGTTTGTTTGTCACCCACCCAGTGGTTATGGGGTTTGATTTTATTGTGATTGTGCCCCTCCTACTGTCTTGTTGTGGCTTCTCCTTTGTGTTTGGATGTGGGCTATATTTTTTGGTGAGGTCCAGTGTCTTCCTGTCAGTGACTGTTCAGCAGTTAGTTGTGATTCCAGTGCTCTTGCAAGACGGAGTGAGCTCATGTCCTTCTACTCCGCCATCTTGAACCAATCTCTACATTCTTGTGTGTATAACTGCTTTTGCTTAATCTGTGTGTGAAATTAATCATTGTTGCAAGTAAAACTGTTTGCATCCTTCTCATTGTATAGTATTGATTGTGTTACCACATTTTATCCAGTTCACAGTTTAACATTTAAGTTGTTTCTAGTTTAGGGTTATTAATAACAGTGAGGTTATACATTCCTCTGTATATCTTTTGGTGCACATAGGTCCACACATACCTATAAATGGAATCCATGTGTCACAGGATGTGCTTTTATTCCACTTCATTGAAGTTTATCTAAACTTGCTGTATCAATGTACACTCCCAATTGTATTAATAGTATATGAGGGTTTTTATTGTGCTACATTTTTACCAACATCTGGTACTATCTTTTTCTTTTAATTTTTTTT
The DNA here is from genome assembly GCF_963924675.1 of Phocoena phocoena. NCBI lineage: Eukaryota > Metazoa > Chordata > Mammalia > Artiodactyla > Phocoenidae > Phocoena > Phocoena phocoena. The sequence continues at coordinate 23,452,371 of NC_089225.1, read as the reverse complement.
TGTGTGTGTGTGAAGAGAGCAATGAGGCCTTGGGGCTTAGAGTCTTCTTTTATCAGCTTAATGCCCTGGAAGACCTCTTTACTTATAAGGTATTGATTACTTCTAGGGAGAGGCTTTGAAGGGTCAATTTGGATCTTAACAGGAGGTGCACTGTGGATTCTGCCAATATCACTTGAGAATATTGCCCATAAGGAGGGTGGCAGCTGATCCAAGAGGGACAAATGATTGGTGTCTTTGGAAATTACTTTAGCATCTTCAGAGACAGAGCAAACAAAAGATGCTGAAGGATCATTTGATTCATCTGATTGGCTATTTTGATTGCTGCTGTCAAATCCTGAAATTATTTTTCTTTTTTAGGATAAAGTAATTCCAGCATAACATTTTTCTAAGATATCTCAGCCCAATAAACGAATAGTGACAGAGTAACTAAGGAGCAATGGGTGGGTATCTCTTAGAGGGCCTAAACAAAAGGGGATAGTTTGGAGACAGGAACTCATTGAGGTTTGTTTGAGATTCCCACTATTTGAATCATTTTAGAACTCCAAGGCAGGAGTTGTTTAATGACAGTGGATTTCAGCACAGAGAGTGTAGCTCTGGTGTCATTAAAGAGAGAGAGAAATTTATTCCCAATCTAAATAGGAATTCCCAATTTCTCCAAGTTAATTATGGGGAAGGACTGGGCAAAGCCCCTGTAGTTTCTAAAAGTCCCATCATTGGGAGATAGGAGAGCATTGGAAAGACTGGTCAGAAAACTAAAGGCACCTGGAGGGCTTAAGATTGTAATTGCCTCTTTCAACGTCCTGCTTTTTGTAATAATGGCTAGAGGATTTTGGTTTTGTTTAGGGTTTCCACCTGTTGGAGTTGGAAATTAAGGATTTCAGTGGGTTTCCTTTTTTTTTTTTTACATCTTTACTGAAGTATAATTGCTTTACAGTGGTGTGTTAGTTTCTGCTTTATAACAAAGTGAATCAGTTATACATATACATATGTTCCCATATCTGTTCACTCTTGCATTTTCCTCCCTCCCACCCTCCCTATCTCACCCCTCTAGGTGGTCACAAAACTTTTTTTTTTTAATTTTTATTTTTATTTTAGCCATTTGGCAAATGTGTAGTGACATATATTTGTGGTTTTAATTTCAATGTGTTGAGGACTAATGAAATTTAGCACTTTTTCATTAATTGGCCATTTAGATATTCTCTTCTATAAATTGGTTTTTCAGGTCTTTTTTTATTTTCCTGTTGTGTTTTCTTCCTTTTATGGACTCATAATAGTTCTTCATATATTCTGCATACATATATATCTTCTTCTTGTTTTACATTTTCTCTCTCTGTAATGGTGGCTTTTGATGAATAGGTATTTTAAATTTTTATGTAGTTCATCAACCAGTCTTTCATTTCATGGTTTATGTTTTTATGTCCAGTTTAAAAAATCTTTCCTAATCCCAAGCTTATTAATATATTCTAACATATCTTCTTCCAGAAGTTTTATTGCTTTATCTATTACATTTTATAGCCCTTCTGGATTTGATTTTTGCATATGATGTGAGGTACGTGTCAAAACTCAATATTTTTCTATATGTATATCCAATCGACTGAGCATCAATTATTGAAAAGACAGTACTTTCCACACTGTATTAGAGTCAACTTTGATATAAATCAAGTGATTATACATATATAACATATATAATAAGATAACATCATAATCAATATAATTTATATTACTAATGTAATATATTATAATTAATATATAAATATTATATATGATAATATATATAATATATAAATCAAGTGATTATATATATTATATATATATAGTTTTTTATTTTATTCCTTTGATTTATTAGTCTGTCTTGAACCAATACCTTAATTGGTGTAGCTTTATAATATGTTTTGATATCTGGTAATAAAATTCCTCCAACTTTGTTTTTCTCCTACAGATTTGTCTTGTTTATTCTTGGCCCATTGCATTCTCACATATGTTTAAGAACCAGCTCATGATTCTCCACACACACACACACACACACACACACACACATATTCTGAGATTTCACTTAATTTATGGATCAATTTGGATAGAATTGGTATCTTTACATCTCAAGATTGCAATTAATAAAGCTCCATTTTCTTAGGCAGACCACCTTTAATTTAAGCATAGTGGAGAAAGGTGAAGTTTAGATATTCAGGGACATAAGCTAAACATGCATCCTTTTTCTTCATCAGACTTAACTTTCCTCTTTTGTTCCCATATGAAGTCCCAACAGATAGCAATTCAGTCATACTTCTTTCTGAAATCTAAAACACTACTCTTTGCTCTTTTTTGTGTGACTATCTATGACTTAATTGAGATAGCAAGAAAAAATGTACATTGCAGTTTTGATATCAGTTAAGTCATAGATAGTCACAACATCAATTGATCACTCTTGTAACATTAAGAAAAAACAGATGGACTTTAAAAATATATACTTTTTATGCTACAGTAATCAAGACAGTATGGTACTGGCACAAAAACAGAAATATAGATCAGTGGAACAGGTTAGAAAGCCCAGAGATAAACTGACGCACATATGGTCACCTTATCTTTGATAAAGGAGGCAAGAATATACAGTGGAGAAAAGACAGCCTCTTCAGTAAGTGGTGCTGGGAAAACTGGACAGGTACATGTAAAAGTATGAAATTACAACACTCCCTAACACCATACACAAAAATAAACTCAAAATGGATTAAAGACCTAAATGTAAGGCCAGACACTATCAAACTCTTAGAGGAAAACATAGGCAGAACACTCTATGATATAAACCACAGCAAGATCCTTTTTGACTCACCTCCTAGAGAAATGGAAATAAAAACAAAAATATCCAAATGGGACCTAGTGAAACTTAAAAGCTTTTGCACAGCGAAGGAAAGCATAAACAAGACAAAAAGACTACCCTCAGAATAGGAGAAAATATTTGCAAGCGAAGCAACTGACAAAGGATTAATCTCCAAAATATACATGCAGCTCAATATCAAAAAACCAAACAACCCAATGGAAAAATGCGCAGAAGACCTAAATAGACGATTCTCTGAAGAAGATATACAGATTGCCAACAAACACATGAAAGGATGCTCAGCATCACTAATCATTAGAGAAATGCAAATCAGAACTACAATGAGATATCACCTCACACCAGTCAGAATGGCCATCATCAATAAATCTGCAAACAGTAAATGCTGGAGAGGGTGTGGAGAAAGTGCACCCGCTTGTACTGTTGGTGGGAATGTAAATTGATACAGCCACTATGGAGAACAGTATGGAGGTTCCTTAAAAAATGAAAAGTAGAACTACCATATGACCCAGCAATCCCACTACTGGGCATATGCCCTGAGAAAACCATAATTCAAAAAGACACGTGCACCCCAATGTTCATTGCTGCACTATTTACAATAGCCAGGTCATGGAAGCAACCTAAATGCCCATCGACAGCTGAATGGATAAAGAAGATGTGGCACATATATACATTGGAATATTACTCAGCCATAAAAAGAAATGAAATTGAGTTATTTGTAGTGTAGTGAGGTAGATGGACGTAGAGTCATACAGAGTCAAGTAAGTCTGAAAGAGAAAAATAAATACTGTATGCTAACACATATATATGCAGTCTTAAAAAAAAGGTTCTGAAAAACCTAGGGGCAGGATAAGAATAAAGATGCAGATGTAGAGAATAGACTTGAGGACACGGGGAGGGGGAAGGGTAGGCTGGGATGAAGTGAGAGAGTGGCATGGACATATATACACTACCAAATGTAGAAGAGACAGCTAGTGGGAAGCAGCCACATAGCACAGGGAGATCGGCTTCATGCTTTGTGACCACCTAGAGGGGTGGGATAGGGAGGGTGGGAGCGAGACGCAAGCGGGAGGAGATATGGGGATATATATATATATATGTATAGCTGATTCACTTTGTTATAAAGCATGAAAGTAACATACCACTGTAAAGCAATTATACTCCTATAAAGATGTTAAATAAATAAATAAATATATATATATACTTTTTAAAGTCATCAGAGAGCTATGGGCACAAAGAAGTCTAAATAAAATAATTTATAAAGATGGTAGCCCTTCAGAAATGAGCAAAGTCCAGCAGCATTCTTTATTTCCCAGTGCTGTTGCCAAGTGTATATAAACAACTGGATGGGAAAATAAGACTCTTCTATAATGGTCTTACGTTAATGAGAAGAGATTTGCTGAGATTTTACCACTGGAAAATGACTTACATGGCTGCTTACCAATTCTCCACATAAAGAATTTCTAGTGTTCCTAGAAAATAGTTGGAAAATAAAGAGAAGTTGCTTAATTTCTCTTTGATTAAATTTCAAAGTCCTGCTGGAAGCCAGGGCTTGACCTCACTGCGGAGAACCAGAACACGAATCACATAAACTACTAATTAAATTGAAGTTATAAGCACCTAGCTGAATAACAAAGGAACAAAGCAAGTCCTTTCTGGAAGAATTTATTATCCACATGAGTCTCTACTGCTATTTTATACCCTAAGTACAGTGTATACACAAAAATCTAGAAGACATGAAAAGTAGCAGAACAGTGTGACTCAGAATAAAAAGTCAAAAGAAGCAGACCATAGATGACACAAATGCAGGAAGTAGTAGGCTAAAAAATAAGAAAAAGATGGATGAAATGGTGTAAAGATGAAGAATTTCAGCAGAAAAACTAAAAAATTGTAAATCCTAGAACTGAAAAATGTTACATTTGAAATGAGTAATTCATTTGATTGGCTTGCAAGTAGGCTGGACACAGAAAAAAGGATTATTAACTTCAGAGAAGGGCATTTGGAATTATCTGAAATGAATCACAGAAAAAGAAATAATTTATAAATGGGTTAGAAACTCTTTAAGAGACTGTAAAATGTTCTTACATAGTTTATTAACAAATAAGTACAATTGTAAAACGATGCAATTGCAGCCCTCCAACATATAAAATACTTAATAATTTTAAAGACCTATGTGTAAGACCTATATATTAAAAATTGTTAAAAGAAATTAAAGATCTAAATAAATAGATATACTATGGTCATAGATTACAAGTCTGAGTATTAAGATGCCATTTCTCCTGAAGTTGATCTATAGGTTCATATTTATCCCATCCCATTCCTATTCAAATTCTTTTTTAGAACTGGAAAGTTTATTTTTAATAAAAGAATTATAAAATTATATATAATTATACATTAATATATAATTAATGTAATAATTGTAATGTATATGTTATACATTATATAATTATAAAACATAATGCATATGTAAGTTTATAACATATACGTTAATGCAGAGAAAGAAGAACCAAGGCAATCTTGAAAAAGAAAAATAAAGATGGAGGACTGACTTACCATACTTCAAGACTTAGAATAAAACTACATTAATTGAGCCAATGAGATATTAGTAGAGACAAACAGATCAAAGAAACCAAAAAGAGAGTCTATAAATAAACCTCTATATACAATTACTTGATTTTGACAAAGGCATCAGTGTGATTCAATAGCTTAAGGAAGGGTTATTTTAAAAATTATTAGGGTTCTTCAGAGTACTAGAACCAATAGGAGAGATGATAGCTAGCTACCTGGATAAATAGGAAGATAGGAAGAAAGAATTATGATAGGAACTTTCACACAGTTATGGAGGCTGTGTCCCATCATGTCCATCTGCAAGCTGGAGGACCAGGAAAGCCAGTGGTATAATTCAGTCTGAGACTGGGGCCTGGGGCTGGGCAGGACTTGTGTATGTCCCTGGGTCCAAAAGCCCCAGAACCAGGAGCTCCAAGGTCTGAGGACAGGAAAAGATGGATGTCCGAGCTCTAGGGGAGAGAGAGAGCGCGCACGAGAGCGAGAGAGAGCGAGCGAGCGAGAGTGAGAGAGAGCGAGAGAGAGGAAGGACAGGAAGGAGAGGGGGAATCCACTCTTCCTTCACTCTTTTGTTCTATTCTGGCCCTCAGTGGGTTGGATAATGCCCGCCCTCTTTGGTGAGGGTTGATGTCTTTACTCACTCTGCTGAAACAAGCGCTAATCTCTTCCAGAAACATGCTCATAGATACACCCAGAAATAGTGTTTTGTCAGCTATCTGGGTCTTTCTAAACCCAGTCAAACTGATACATTAGGTTAATCATCACCACAAGTATTGCTGGATATCCAAATGGCAGAGTGTTTACAAAATCAGTTACAATTGACCCCCGCATTCTTGCTCCTTACACCAAAATTAATTTTTAAATGTATCATAAACCTAAATGTCAAAGCTAACATTTGAAAGCTTCTTGAGGGAAACATAGACAAATCTCCTGGTCTAGGCAAATATCAGTATTTCTTAATTAGAATGAAAAAGGCACTACCCATAACACTTTTTAAAAATCGGGCTTAAAATGGAAATCTTCTGAACACCAAAGATAAAGAAAAGGAAGTAAAGAGACAAACCACAGACTCGGAAAGTATATTCATAAAACATATATCTGGCAAAGGATTCATATCCAGAATAGATAAATCCTACAAATCAATAATAAAACGACAAGCAACTCTGTTTCTTCAAATGAGCAAAATATTTGGATGAACACTTCAGAAAATGAGATACTGAATGACAACGAAGCATATGAAAAGGTTCTCAATGCCATGGCTAATGCAAATCACACTCACAGTGAGATTTTAGAATTAAAAACAAGTAAAAACAAAAACTACACCTATCGGATCAGCTAACCTTAGAAAGACTGAAAACTCCAAGGATTTGTGAGAATGTAGAGCAACTTAAACTCTTGTGTTGAGAGTCACATTGTACAACCACTTTGGAAAACTATCTGCTAGTCTTTCATAAAGATTACCAAACTTTGATCATATAACAAGCATTTCTGCTCTAAGACTGACTTGCACAAGGTGTTCATTAAAATTCAACTTATGAAAGCTCATAACTAGAAACAACAAAAATTTTAAGCAATAATAGATTGGCTAAATGAATTGAGGGCTCCAAGACCTTCAAACACGTTAAATCCCCAGCTGCTATGAATAAGGAGGTAAAATTTCTTTGTTGGATGATTTGGTGGAATCCTAAGAGGAATCACTCCTACCCTGCAATGGACTGAATATGTGCCCCGCTCCCAAATTCATATGTTGAAGCCTAATCCCCAGTGTGATGGTCTCTGGGAGGTGATTAGGTCATGAGAGTGGAGCCCTCAGGAATGGGATTAGTGCCCTTATAAGAAACACCCCAGAGAGCTCCCTATTCCCATCATGTTGAGGTTAAAGCAAAAAGACTGATGTCTAGGAAGTGGGCTCTCACCATACATTGATTCTGCTAGTGCCTTTATCTTGGAATTTCTAGAACTACAAGTTCTTCTACTTCTGAACTGTAAGAAATAAATTTCTGTTGTTTATGAGCCATGCAGTCTATGATATTATGTTATAGAAGCCCAAACGAACTAACACACATCCCCCATTTTGATTTTACAACCTGTTCATGGGGGAGACCATGGCTGGTTTAAGACAACTTAAAGGGACTTACTGTATCCACAGTCTCCTAATTGATATCATCCATAAGCAATTCCACCATTTGAGCCCGCTTCTTATGGTTTATGGAAGCATGTGGTAAGTCTACTGAATTTAGTGAGCCTATTTTCACACCTCATGTGTCATACAATGAGTTCCATAGTTCAAGGTAATATTTTGTGGAACATTGGCAAATAAGAATACATTCTGTAAGTCCTTTAATGGAGGTGCTGAAAGAGGAAAGGGATACTAAATCTGACCCCAGAATGTATTTTAATCTCTGTAAGATCAACTCTTTGTTCCCCTTCTTTTTTTTCATTTTGAATTTTATTTTTTAATTTTTTTATTCAGCAGGTTCTTATTAGTTATCCATTTTATACATATAAGTGTATGTATGTCAATCCCAATCTCCCAATTCATTCCACAACCACCAACAACAACCCCCAATGCCACTTTCCCCCCTTGGTGTCCATATGTTTGTTCTTTACATCTGTGTCTCTATTTCTGCCCTGAAAACTGGTTCATCTGTACCATTTTTCTACGTTCCACATATATGTGTTAATATACAATATTTGTTTTTCTCTTTCTGACTTACTTCACTCTGTAGGACAGTCTCTAGATACATCCATGTCTCTACAAATGACCCAATTTCGTTCCTTTTTATGGCTGAGTAATATTCCATTGTATATGTGTACCACATCTTCTTTATCCATTCATCTGTCGATGGGCATTTAGGTTGCTTCCATGACCTGGCTATTGTAAATAGTGCTGCAGTGAACATTGGGGTGCATGTGTCTTTTTGAATTATGGTTTTCTCTGGGTATATGCCCAGTAGTGGGATTGCTGGGTCATATAGTAATTCTATTTTTAGTTCTTTAAGGAACCTCCATACTGTTCTCCATAGTGGCTGTATCAATTTACATTCCCACCAACAGTGCAGGAGGGTTCCCTTTTCTCCACACCCTCTCCAGCATTTGTTGTTTGTAGACTTTGCTGATGATGCCCATTCTAACTGGTGTGAGGTGGTACCTCATTGGAGTTTTGATTTGCATTTCTCTAATAATTAGTGATGTTGAGCAGCTTTTCATGTGCCTCTTGGCCATCTGTATGTCTTCTTTGGAGAAATTTCTATTTAAGTCTTTTGCCCATTTTTTGATTGGGTTGTTTGTTTTTTTAATATTGAGCTGCATGAGCTGTTTGTATATTTTAGAGATTAATCCTTTGTCTGTTGATTCATTTGCAAATATTTTCTCCCATTCTGAGGGCTATCTTTTCCTCTTCTTTGTAGTTTCCTTTGCTTTGCAAAATCTTTAAAGTTTCACTAGGTCCTATTTGTTTATTTTTATTTCCATTACTCTAGGAGGTAGATTAAAAAAGATCTTGCTGTGATTTATGTCAAAGAGTGTTCTTCCTATGTTTTCCTCTAAGAGTTTTATAGTGTCTGGTCTTACATTTAGGTCTCTAATCCACTTTGAGTTTATTTTTGTGTATGATGTTAAGGAGTGTTCTACTTTCATTCTTTTACATGTAGCTGTCCGGTTTGCCCAGCACCACTTATGGAAGAGACTGTCTTTTATCCATTGTATATCCTTGCCTCCTCTGTCATAGATTAGTTGACCATAGGTGCGTGGGTTTATCTCTGGGCTTTCTATCCTGTTTCATTGATCTATATTTCTGTTTTTGTGCCAGTACCATATTGTCTTGATTACTGTAGCATTGAGGTATAGTCTGAAGTCAGAGAGTCTGATTCCTCCAGCTCCGTTTTTTTTCCCTCAAGACTGCTTTGCTATTCGGGGTCTTTTGTGTCTCCGTACAAATTTTAAGATATTTTTGTTCTAGTTCTGTAAAAAATGCCATTGGTGATTTGATAGGGATTGCACTGAATCTGTAGATTGCTTTGGGTAGTATAGTCATTTTCACTATATTGATTCATCCAATCCAGGAACATGATATATCTCTCCATCTGTTTGTATCGTCTTTAATTTCTTTCATCAGTGTTTTATAGTTTTCTGCATAAAGGTATTTTGTCTCCCTAGATAGGTTTATTACTAGGTATTTTATTCTTTTTATTGCATGGTAAATGGGAGTGTTTCCTTAATTTCTCTTTCAGATTTTTCATCATTAGTGTATAGGAATGCAAGAGATTCCTGTGCAATAACTTTGTATCCTGCAACTTGACAAATTCATTGATTAGCTGTAGTAGTTTTCTGGTGGCATCTTTAGGATTCTCTATAGTATCATGTCATCTGGAAACAGTGACAGTTTTACTTCTTCTTTTCCAGTTTGGATTCCTTTTATTTCTTTTTCTTCTCTGATTGCCATGGATCGGACTTCCACAACTATGTTGAATAATAGTGGTGAGAGTGGCCATCCATGTCTTGTTCCTGATCTTAGAGGAAATGCTTCCAGTGTTTCACCATTGAGAATGATGTTTGCTCTGGGTTTGTCATATATGGTCTTTATTATGTTGAGGTAGTTTCCCCCTATGCCTACTTTCTGGAGAATTTTTATCAAAGGCTTTTTCTGCATCTATTGAGATGATCATACGGGTTTTTTTCGTCTATTTGTTAATATGGTGTATCACATTGATTGATTTGTGTATATTGAAGAATCCTTGCATCCCTGGGTTAAATCCCACTTGATCATGGTGTATGATCCTTTTAATGTGTTGCTGGATTCTGTTTGTTAGTATTTTGTTGAGGATTTTTGCATCTATTTTCATCAGTGATATTTTTCTGTAATTTTCTTTTTTTGTAGTAACTTTGATTTTGGTATCAGGGTGATGGTGGCCTCATAGAATGAGTTTGGGAGTGTTCCTGCCTCTGCAATTTTCGGAAGAGTTTGAGAAGGATAGGTCTTTCCTCTTCTCTAAATGTTTGATGGAATTCACCTGTGAAGCCATCTTGTCCTGGTCTTTTGTTTGTTGGAAGATTTTAAAACACAGTTTCAATTTCATTACTTATGATTGGTCTGTTCGTATTTTCTATTTCTTCCTGGTTCAGTCTTGGAAGTTTATACCCTTCTAAGTGTTTGTTTCTTCCAGGTTGTCCATTTTATTGGCATAGAGTTGCTTGTAGTAGTCTCTTAGGATGCTTTGTATTTCTGCAGTGTCTGTTATAACTTGTTTTTCATTTCTAATTTTATTGATTTGAGTCCTCTCCCTCTTATTCTTGCTGAGTCAGGCTAAATGTTTATCAATTTTATCTTCTCAAAGAACCAGCTGTTAGTTTTTCTGATATATGCTGTTTTTTTCTTTGTTTCTATTTCATTTATTTCTGCTCTGATCGTTATGAATTCTTTCCTTCTACTAACTTTGGGTTTTGTTTGTTCTTCTTTCTCTAGTCCCTTTAGGTGTAAGGTTAGATTGTTTATTTGAGCTTTTTCTTGTTTCTTGAGGTAGGCTTCTATAGCTATAAACTTCCCTCTTAGAACTACTTTTGCTGCATCCCATAGGTTTTGGATCATTGTGTTTTCATTGTCATTTATCGCTAAGTATTTTTTGATTTCCTCTTTTATTTCATCAGTGATCTCTTGGTTATGTAGTAATGTATTGTTTAGCCTCCATGTGTTTGTGTTTTTTACGTTGTTTTCCCTGTAGTTGATCTCTAATATCATAGCATTATGGTCAGAAAAGATGCTTGATTTGATTTCAGTTTTCTTGTATTTACTGAGGTTTGATTTTTGACCCAAGATGTGATCTGTCCTGGAGAATGTTCCGTGCGTACTTGAGAAGAAAGTGTAATCTGCTGTTTTTGGATGGAATGTCCTATAAATATCAATTATATCTATCTGGTCTATTGTGTCATTTAAAGCTTGTGTTTCCTTATTAATTTTCTGTTTGGATGATCTGTCCATTGGTGTAAGTGAGGTGTTAAAGTCCCCCACTATTATTGTGTTACTCTTTTAGAGCTGTTAGCAGTTGCCTTATGTATTGAGGTGCTCCTATGTTGGGTGCATATATATTTGTAATTGTTATATCTTCTTCTTGGATTGATCCCTTGATCATTACATAGTGTCCTTCCTTGTCTCTTGTAACATTCTTTATTTTAAAGTCTATTTTATCTGATATGAGTATTACTACTCCAGCTTTCTTTTGATTTCCATTTGCATGGAATATCTTTTCCATCCTCTCACTTTTAGTCTGTATGTGTCCCTAGGTCTGAAGTGGGTCTCTTGGAGATGGTATTTAAATGGGTCTTGGTTTTGTATCCATTCAGTGAGGCTGTGTCTTTTGGTTGGAGCATTTAATCCATTCACATTTAAGGTAATTATCAATATGTATGTTCGTATTACCATTTTCTTAATTGTCTTGGGTTTGTATTTCTAGGTCCTTTTCTTCTCTTGTGTTTCCCACTTAGAGAAGTTCCTTTAGCATTTGCTGTTGAGCTCTTTTGCTGGTGCTGAATTCTCTTACTTTTTGCTTGACTGTAAAGCTTTTGATTTCTCCGTCGAATCTGAATGAGATCCTTGCTGGGTAGAGTAATCTTGGTTGTAGGTTCTTCCCCTTCATCACTTTAAATATGTCATGCCACTCCCTTCTGGTTTGTAGAGTTTCTTCTGAGAAATCAGCTGTTAACCATATGGGAGTTCCCTCTATGTTATTTGTCGTTTTTCCCTTGCTGCTTTCAATAAATTTTCTTTGTCTCTACGTTTTGTCAATTTGATTCTATGTGTCTCGGCATATTTCTCCTTGGATTTATCCTGCCTAGGAGTCTCTATGCTTCCTGGACTGGGCGGCTATTTCCTTTCCCATGTTAAAAAAGTTTTCGACTATAATCTCTTCACATATTTTCTCAGGTACTTTCTCTCTCTCTCCTTCTGGGATCTCTATAATGCGACCGTTGTTGCACTTAATGTTGTCCCAGAGGTCTCTTAGGCTGTCTTCATTTCTCTTCATTCTTTTTTCTTTGTTCTGTTCCATGGCAGTGAATTCCACCATTCTGTCTTCCAGGTCACTTATCCATTCTTCTGCCTTAGTTATTCTGCTACTGATTCCTTCTAGTTTATTCTTTTTTCAGTTATTGTATTGTTCATCTCTGTTTGTTCTTGAATTCTTCTAGGTGTTTTTTCTTTAATTGTTTTAGGTCTTTGTTAAACATTTCTTTCATCTTCTCGATCTTTGCCTCCATTCTTTTTCTGAGGTCCTGGATCATCTTCACTGTCATTATTCTGAATTCTTTTTCTGGAAGGTTGCCTATCTCCACTTTATTTAGTTGTCTTTCTGGGGTTTTATCTTGTTCCTTCATCTGGTCCATAGCCCTCTGCCTTCCATCTTGTCTATCTTTCTTGAATGTGGTTTTTGTTCCTAGGCTGCAGGATTGTAATTCTTCTTCCTTCTTCTTTGTGCCCTCTGGTGGATGAGGCTATCTAAGAGGCTTGTACAAGCTTCCTGAAGGGAGGGACTGGTGGTGGGTAGAGCTGGGTTTTGCTCTGGTGGCCAGAGCTCAGTAAAACTTTAATCCACTTGTCTACTGATGGGTGGGGCTGGGTTCCCTCCCTGTTGGTTTTTTGGCCTCAGGTGACCTAACACTGGAGCCTACCTGGTCTCTTTGGTGGGGCTAATGGCAGACTCTAGGAGGGCTCATGCCAAGGTGTACTTCCCAGAATTTCTGCTGCCAGTGTCCTTGTCCTCATGGTGAGCCACAGCCATCACCCCTCCCGCCTCTGCAGGAGACCCTCCAACACTGGCAGGTAGGTCTGGTTCAGTCTCCTATGGCGTGACTGCTCCTTCCCCTGGGCCCTGATGCACACACTACTTTGTGTGTGCCCTCTAAGAGTGGAGTCTCTGTTTCCTCCAGTCCTGTCGAAGTCCTGTAATCAAATCCCACTAGCCTTCAAAGTCTGATTCTCTGGGTATTCTTCCTCCCATTGCCAGACCCCCAGGTTGGGAAGCCTGACGTGGGGCTCAGAACCTTCACTCCAGTGGGTAGACTTCTGTGGTATAAGTGTTCTCCAGTGTGTGAGTCATCCACCTAGTAGTTATGGGATTTGATCTTGTTTTCGTTTTTTTTCTGTGGTACGCGGGCCTCTCACTGTTGTGGCCTCTCCCGTTGCAGAGCACAGGCCCTGGACACACAGGCTCAGCGGCAATGGCTCACGGGCCCAGCTGCTCTGCGGCACGTGGGATCTTCCCAGACCGGGGCATGAACCCATGTCCCCTGCATCAGCAGGTGGACTCTCAACCACTGCGCCACCAGGGAAGCCCTATGGGATTTGATTTTATTGTGATTGTGCCCCCTCCTACCATCTCATTGTGGCGTCTCCTTTGTATTTGGATGTGGGGTATCTTTTCTGGTGAGTTCCAGTGTCTTCCAGTTGATGCCTGTTCAGCAGTTAGTTCTTTGTTCCCCTTCTGATGAGAGGTCTGTTAGAGGCAATCAGCCATCTAGTGCCTAGCTGGTCTTCCTTGGAAATGGTGCCATTTGGATCTCAGTGTTGGTCTCTGTTATTAACAGGTTTTGCACACAATAAATTTGAGCTTCGTTGAGAGAAATTTCAGGCTGCTGAGCTCTGTATAGCCTCTACCCCTCTATCAGGGGCTCATTGCACATGAGCTCATTGAGCAAACATCAGAGTGCCTGGAGAGAGAGGCTGACTTCAGAGAATGAGTGTTGTGTATCTAATTCTTGAGAGCGTCTGATGTGGATAACCTCTGGTGGGTATTTATGTAGAACACTTTTATACTCTGTGCCAAGATATACATCAACTTACTTCACTCTCAGACCTCACTGTCAACTTTTTTCAAGTCTGTAATTTATCAGCCAGCATATAATGTCACCTAGGAATTGGTGTCAGTTTTTACCATGAGCCATCTCCATCTTATGTAAAGTGGAAAACCAACCCACTGGGAAGATACCCCATCACCACTCTCTTTCTCTTTTCTCCATTTCCACCTAGGACAGAACACTGTGTATGTACAATTAATAATGCAGATCTTTCCTTTTTTCTTTTTCCATTAACGGGTCTTACAGTGTTTTCTGTGAGGCTGTAAGTCGGATGAGGAAGAGACAGTGAAGCAGAAGGTGTAGGCACTGAAATCTGAACCACTTTGTGCATTTTACCCATACACTCTGGATTGCTAGTGTTGGATTGTGTGCAGTTTCCACTTTACAGTGCAGTGACTGCTGAAAATGTCCCAATTTTATGATTGGTAAATGTACAACACCAAGTACATCATAAGTGATTTAGATTGCATAGGTACTTGGTACCCTGTAGTCATGTATTCAGTTTCTTCTTGTGCCCAGTCAGCAAAGCAGAGGCTGCTTTCCAACTGGAGTATAGTTGTCAGATAAAGAAGGCCAGCAGGACATAACCCAGCTCCAGAGTGCTCAGGGTCTGCACTGTGGTTCTTCTATCGGAGTTTGCTAGATGTTTTATTCAGCATCTCTCTAGCACAGGTATTTCCAGAACAGTATGTCTACAAGTCCCAAATGACAGGGCGGCATGCACTGCACTCTATACTTGCTGCAGAGCCTTTTTGCTTCAAGCCCTCACTCAAAATCAGGAGGCTTTCAGTTAACACAGTAAATACCTTGAAACAGTGTGCTGGAATAAATGATAGTTACCCCCAAATTTAGAGTACCACTACCATTGGGTCTCTTTCTTCATTGGTGAGCCGCCATCCTATCCACAGGCTCTGCTCTCACAGAATCCTCTGTGAGAACCCATACAGAACCCATGGATACGGAGGGCTGACTGCACCACACCATTTTATATAAGGGACTTGAGCATCCACAGATCTCGGTATCTGTGGGGATCCTGGAACCAATCTCCCGCCCATATCGATGGACGGCTGTGTAGCAGGGGTTTTTTTGGTGGTGGTGGTGGTTGGGTTTTTGTTGTTATTGTTTTGTGGTGTTGTTTTTCGTTTGTTTATTTTATAGAAGATACTCCAGAGTGTTACAGGTCAGTGGGTCCAGAAGCCTCACTGTGGCAGGCCTCTAAATGTTCATGGGTATTTGGTGCCCACCTCTGGCACACATTTGTTAGTTCTTACTCATTAGGTTCAAAGGGGAAAATATTATCAATATAAGGAGCCAGAATAATATTTTTTTGGCTATCAGGAAAATCAAGCTCCCTTTGGAATATATTATGGACAGAGAAGAGGAGGTTAGTATAGTTCAGTGACAAGATAATAATAGCATAGTCTTGTCCCAAAGATGTGAGGACAAACAGCTTCTAACTAACTTTGCACATAGTAATAAGGGAAGAAGTCGTCAAGTTAATATCTGTATACTGGGTGCCAAGGAATGTGTTGTTTTGTTCCTGAAAACGACCGCATTCACGAAGACCACTGTAATTGACATCATTGCCTCACTAAGTTTGTGCTGATGTATATTAGAAAACATGATGGCTTTTGCACTGTTCAGACAAGATAAAAGGGAATGAATGGCTCTCATTACGAGGGTCAGAAGATCATTTTTTGAGGACTGCTGACTTAGAACACGAGTTGGTTACCTGAACCAAAGAACAAGGGCTATTATGATAGGTAGGGTTCTCAAAATATGATGCCCAGACTAGAAGCATTGCTATCACTTAGAAACTTAGACATGCAGATTGATGGGCTCCATCAAAGCCCTACTGAGGCAGAGACTTAGGAGGTGGTACCCAGCAATCTGTATTTTAACAAATCCTCCAGATGACTCTGGTGTATGATAATATTTGAAAACTACTGTTCTCTACTTCTTAAATCTATACCAAGTCTTAATTCTTGGACAGCGTAAATCATCACAGGATGTCTTTGAGCTTTTGAGATGGATTGGAGTCATCAGTCTACCTATGACCTGACCTCCGTAAGTCCCCTCTGTGATTTGTGAAACATATTAATATTTTCAGTACCTAGGGATTAGCATTAGTGACTAGCCAGTACCTAATTATATCCAGAAGGTCTGTGCATTTTCACTTGTGTAATGCACAGAAATGGTGGGAAATGGCCACAGGCATCTCTGGGTAAGGCTCGATCTGTGATTTTTAGTATACTGCTCTGGTTACATTGTAAGGTCTGCTTTTCTATCAAGGGATTCTAGGTCCCTTAAATTAGTTTAAGTCTGGGCATTTTATAAGAGGCCACAATTCTCTAGTTAGTCATATCTGTGCCACCAGACATAGACTCTTTCTCCCTATATATGTAAAGCACTGCCTTAATAAACTTTAGTCTATTTTTTAATTGAAGTATAGTTGATTTACAATATTTGTTCCAGGTATACAGCAGAGTGATTCAGTATTTTTACAAATTATATTATAGGTTATTACAAGGTATTGGGTATAATTCCCTGTGCTACACAGTAAATCCTTGTTGCTAATCTATTTTATGTATAGTAATTTGTATCTGTTACTCCCATAGCCATACTTTGTCCACCCCGCCCTTTGGTAACCACAAGTTTGTTTTCTGTGTCTGTGAGTCTGTTTCATTTGTATATCATTCATTTGTATTGTTTTTTAGTTTCCACACATAAATTATATCATATAGTATTTGTCTTTATCTGACTTATTTCACTAAGCATAATATTCTCTAGATCCATACACATTGCTGAAATTGACAATATTTCATTCTTTATTATGACTGAGTAATAATTTATGGAGATTTTATATACATATAGAAAATCTCCACATCTTCTTAAGCCAATAACTTGTTGATGGGCACTTGAGTTGCTTCCGTGTCTTGGCTGTTGTAAATAGTGCTGCTATGAACATTGAGGTGCATGTATCTTTTTGAATTAGTGTTTTCATTTTTCCAGGATATACACCCAGGAGTGGAATTGCTGGATCATATGGTAGTTCTATTTTTAGTTTTTGTGAAGAACCTCCATACTCTTTTCCACAGTGGCTGCACCAATTTACATTCCCACCAACAATGTATGAGGTTCACTTTTCTCCACATCCTCTCCAACATTTGTTATTTGTAGAATTTGATTCTGACAGGTGTAAGGTGATATCTCATTGTGGTTTTGATTTGCATTTCTCTAATAAATAGCAATGTTGAGCTTTTTCTGTGTGTGCCTGTTACTCATCTGGATGTCTTCTCTGGAGAGATGTCTATTCAGGTCTTCTGTGCATTTTCTGATCGGGTTATTTTTTTGATACTGTGTTGTATGTATATGTTGGTTGCATTGTTTGCAAGTATTTTCTTTCATTCCATAGGTTGTCTTTTTATTTTGTTAATGGCTTCCTTTGCTGTGCAAAAGCTTTTAAGTTTAATTAGTTCTCATTAGTTTATTTTTGCTTTTATTTCCTTTGTCTTAGGAGACTGATCCAAGAAAACATTACTATGATTTATGTCAAAGAGTGTTCCACCTGTGTTCTCTTCTAGGAGTTTTATGGTTTCAGGTCTTACATTTAGGTCTTTAATCCATTGTGAGTTTATTTTTGTATATGGTGTGAGGGAATGTTCTAATCTCATTGGTTTACAAGTGGCTGTCTAGCTTTCCCAGAACCACTTGTTGAAGGGACTGTCTTTTCTCCATTGTATAATCTTGCTTCCTTTGTCATAAATTAATTGACCTTAGGTGCACACGTATATTTCTGGGCTCTCTATTCTGTTCCATTGATCTGTGTGTCTGCTTTTAGCCAACATCATGCTGTTTTGATTACTGTAGCTTTGTAATATAGTCTGAAGTCTGGGAGGGTTAAATCTCCAGCTTTTTTCTTTTTTCTCAGATTACTTTGGCAATCCAGGGTCTTTCATGGGTCCATATACATTTTAGGATTATTTGTTCTAATTCTGTGAAAAATGTCCTGGGTATTTTGATAGGGATTACACTAAATCTGTAGATTGTTTTGGGTAGGTTGACCATTTTATTGATAATAATATTGATTTTTCCAATCGAAGAGCATGGGATATCTTTCCATTTCTTTGAATCATCTTCATTTTCCTTCATCAGTATTTTACAGTTTTCAGAGTATAGGTCTTCACCACCCTAGTTAAGTTTATTCCTAGGCTTTTTTATTCTTTTTGATGTAATTTTAAAGAGGATTTTTAAAAACTTCCTCTTTCCTATAGTTCATTATTAGTGTATAGAAATGCAACAGATATTTGTATGTTAATCTTTTTTTTTTTTTTTTTTTTTTTTTTTTTTTTTTTTTTTTGCGGTGTGCAGGCCTCTCACTGTTGTGGCCTCTCCCGTTGTGGAGCACAGGCTCTGGACGCATAGGTTTAGCGGCCATGGCTCACGGGCCTAGCCGCTCCACGGTATTTGGGATCTTCCCAGACCGGGGCACGAACCCGTGTCCCCTGCATCTGCAGGCGGACTCTCAACCACTGTGCCACCAGGGAAGCCCTGTATGTTAATCTTATATGTTGTAACTTTGCTGAATTCATTTATTAATTCTAATAGTTTTTAGGTGGAGATTTTAGCGTTCTCTATACACAGTATCATGTCATCTGCAAAGAGTGACTGTTTTACCTCTTCCTTTTCCATTTGGATACAGTCTATTTCTTTTTCTTGCCTGATTGCTGGGGCTAGGACTTCCAAAAATATGTTAAATAGAAGCAGCAGGAATGGGTATCCTTGTTCCTGGTTTGGAGTGCTAAAGCCTGTGCAGGGCTTAAGGCAGGACTTCCTCTCTGCACCAGGGCTGTCAGGGGCAGGGTCTTCTCCCCAGGTGCTGGAGCAGAAGCCCTGAGGGTCAAGTTTGAGCAGGCTCTGTTCCCTTAGAGTGCATGTTTTGCCCCAAAGGAGGGGAGTGCTGAAATAAGTGAGGGTTGTGCACTCCCTAAGGTTCAACATGCTGCCTGTGTAGCTGTTCACTGCTCTGCTTTGACGAAGGCCAAGGTTGTGTCCCTTCCCCTGTTGTGGTTGTCCCATATCTAGTACCAGACTGTGGCATAGGGTAGGTGGAGCTGACACATTCGCTAGGCTGGGGCTGGGGTTCGGGCCATCGTGGCTGAAGGAATTGAAGGGGTGGCACTGTTAGCAGTAGTTTATGTTGCTTCTGTGGTGCTGGTTGAGTATCAACACTGGCTGCTGCTGGCCCTCCTGGAACACACCTCAGGCCCCTGAGCCTCCTGTGCATCCCTGGATCAAGTCTTCTCCCAGGACCTGTCTGCCCCAGATCCCTCACTAAGCAGTGGTGTGGAGTGAGTAGAGC
The DNA here is from genome assembly GCF_963924675.1 of Phocoena phocoena. Classification (NCBI taxonomy): domain Eukaryota; kingdom Metazoa; phylum Chordata; class Mammalia; order Artiodactyla; family Phocoenidae; genus Phocoena; species Phocoena phocoena. Next base: position 23,432,770 of record NC_089225.1, on the reverse strand, counting down.
AGGGCTGTTCACCCAGCTTGGACTGGGGAGTGCAGCAAGGTGACAGCTGCCAGTGCAGAACTCTTTCTGCCCTGTCTATTTGCTAGATGGCACCCACACACTCCTTGCAAGTGGAGTCTAGGCTTCTCCACCCCTTTTATCTATCCTAGTGGTTCTCCCAGCAGCCAAGGGGGCTTGTCTCCTGTGCAGGGGACCCCAGGACTGGGACTCCCAGTTTGAGGCTCAACCTGCTGACTCCCCAGGGTGAGTATCTGCCCTTGCTTTCCTTCTTTTCCTTTCATATCCCTCCCAGGGTCACTGGTCCCAACCTGATACCCCTTTTCCATCTACCTGGTTATGTGGAAATCCCTTGATTATATAGGAGTTCTGCTGGCTTCCAGTTAGTTTTCTGTAAGAATTGTTCTACATGTAGATGTATTTTTGATGAGTCTGTGGGGAAAGGTGTGCTCCATGTCCTCCCATTCCACCATCTTGGTCCGACTTCTCAATCTATTTTATTTCTAGGGAACTTGTGATCAATTAACAATCACCACAGACCCCTATGGGTCAGAATATTCTGATTATCATACTGCTCCTGTGAATTTTGGTGAAAATTGTGCCGAAGTTTTGTTGCTGACTTTTCAGTATAACAACCTGCCCCTTCCCATGTAGAGTCTTATTATTCTCTTTAAAAGCAGGGATCTCAATTCCATTGCAGCATCCTCCAGCATTATCTCTGACCTGCAGAAGTTAGCTACCAGAGAACTTGTTTTGGAAGCTGGTGCTCTTTTGTCAATGTATTTTTTTAAATTTTTCTTTCAGTTTTATTGAGATATAATTGACATAGAACACTGTACAAGGTTAAGGTGTACAGTATAACGACTTGACTTACATATATTGTGAAATGATTACCACAATAAGTTTAGTTAACAGCCAGCTGGGGGAGCCAGATGTCCACCCCAGGTTCTCTTTATCCCACCGGAGGAACTACCTGTAGGCTCAGGGAAGTCCTCTAGGTTTGGTGCTGTTCCAGCCCTGGGGAAGGGCGAGGGTGGTCAGTGTGTAGCCATTACTGTTACCCTTCTAATGCCGTCCATCTCTGTCTCTGAGGTGCAGGGTGTGCTTCAGCCACACCCCCATGTGCTAGGATTTTCAGTGTCCATAAATAGTTCTTAGTTGTTCTTGGAAGGGGAAGTGAGGTCAGGAACAACCTCTGACACCATCTTGGTGACATCACTCTCCCAATTTGCCAATGTATTTCTTAATGCATTTCTGAGCCTTCCATGAAGATAAACTGAGTGGGTGGCTGAGCAACTTCAAAGTAGTTCCATTCAGACATCTCCATCTCCTTGAGCTTTTGTTCTCTTCTTCTAGAGAAGGTTTAATCCACCATTGAATCCAGGCTTAAATTAGCCAGCCTAGATGTCTATTAATATGACTCCTAGATGCTCAAGGTAACACATTAAATCATGAATTCTGGGTGACAATATAAACTCAGGTTAATAAAGTCTTATATTGTTTTGCATTTTTGGTCTAACATCCCTAGAATCTACTCACATGAATGCTCCTCAGATTCCTGCCTAAACAAATTTGATGAATATTTTCATTTTTCTCACCAGGTCTATACTTGATATTGTGATCTAATTCTCCTGTGAGCCTCTAGGAAGTAAGTAGTGATGGTAATTGGTCCTGAGAAGAGTTGGCATCTTCTGTGATAACAACTTTCAAATGTTTCTGTGCAAGGAGAAAGCTAGTTCCATTCAAAAAAATAAAATGGGGAGAGGAGGTGTCTGTTTGGTAAAGGAGTCCTAGGGATATTTGATGGTTTAAAGCAGCAGTCCCCAACCTTTTTGGCACCAGGGACCGGTTTCATGGAAGACAGTTTTTCCATGGATTGGGGGGATGGTTCAGGTGGTAATGTGAGCAATGGGGAGTGGCAGAGGAAGCTTCGCTTGCTCCCCCACTACTCACCTCCTGCTGTGTGGCAGGGGTTGAGGACCCTGGTTTAAAGTTCACAAGATTATTTGTGTCTGCTTAAATGCCCTGTCCCCATATCTCAGAGTCCCATGATTATAATCAAGACTTGGGCTTATGTTTCAGCCATAATTGTCCGGATTCACCAGCTGGCATATAGGTGTTCTAATTTTTCACCTAAGTTCTAAATTGGCATTCAGGGCCTTTGATTTCTTTCTTTTCCTTGTTTGCACTCTCCTGCATCTTTTTAATCACCTTTGTCATCATAACAATGAAGAGTCATACATGATCTCTCAACGTGTTACATTTTATTTTCATTCCATGACACTTTACCACAAATGTTAATCTGGGTATTTGTGAATCCATTACATTGTCATCAATTACTAGAGCAAGAAAGTAATTTGTGTTCTTCTTAAACATATGAGCAATGCAATACTAGAGTCCCATTTCCTAGGGTCACTTGTACAAATTACTTGATCCCTCAGAATTTAAGCAGAAAAGAAGTAACTTACTCAGTTGATTAATTTGAGTTTAATAAAAATATTTTAAAGTAAGTGAGCAGGATTAAGGGAAACCAACAGTCACGGGCAAGTATCTCTCTTATGTCTGAAGGGGCAAAGGACAGGAGAAAGAGTGAGTGGGAACCAGAACCAGGAGGGAGAATCTCTAGTCTTATGAGAGAGTCACTTGACAGAAGCTGTAACCTTCACTAGAGGGATGTAATCAATCCATTGCAATCCAGCAGGGAGGTGGGTGGATGAATAAATACTCTCTCTTTGCTCTCTGATCTCCTGCAATTACCTCTTATTGGCTGATGTCTAACAGAATCCAGAGTTCAAGGGAGCCCATTATGTAGTCCATAAATTCAGTCTTCCAGAATTGGAGAAGAATTGAGAGTAGGTCTGGAGAAGTCATGGAAAGCATCTAAGATACACTCCCATTTATTTGAGTTTTCTTTATTGCTTCTAAATAAACTGTTATCCTACAGAAAGGTCTTATTTGGAGGGGCTTACTATTTAAAATGGCATTTTAAAAATTGCATTTCTAACTATATTTCTGTTGGTATAAGGAACGGCAGTGGACGTCGATATATTTTTGGTTTCAGGTATACAACATAATGATTTGATATTTGTACGTATTACAAGATTATCACCACAATAAGTCTACTTGACATCTGCCACCATACATAGTTACAAATTTTTTCTTATGATGGGAACATTTAAGATTTACTCTATTAGTAACTTTTAAATATACAATAATGTATTATTAACTATAGTCACCATGCTGTACATTACATCCCCAGATCTTATTTATTTTATAACTGTAAGTTTTTACCTTTTGACTTCTTCCTTCATGCATTTTACACACCCCCGAAACCCTACCTCTGACAACCACCAAACTATTCTCAGAAGCTATGAGCTTGTTTATATTTTATTTTGTTTTTAAGATTCCATATATGAGAGATCATTGGTATTTGTCCTCTGTCTGACTTATTTCACTTAGCATAATGCCCTCAAGTTCCACCCATGTTATCACAAATAGCAAGATTTATTCTTTTCTATGGCCAAATAATATTCCATTACATAGATATACCACAATTTCTTTACCCATTCATTCATGGATGGACATCTAGGTTGTTTCCATTTCTTGGCTATTATAAATAATGCTACAATGAACATGGGGGTGCAGATATGTTTTCAACTTAGTGTTTTCCTTTTCTTTGAATAAATGCCCAGTAGTGGATTGCTGGAATATGGCAGTTTTAGTTTAAATTTTTTGAGGAACCTCCATACTGTTTTCCATAGTGGCTGCATCAATTTACATTCCCACCAACAGTGCACAAGTGTTCCCTTTTATCCGTGTCCTTGCAAACACTTGTTATTATTGTTTTATTGAAAATGGTTATTCTAGTGGGTATGTGATATCTCATTGTGGTTTTGATTTGCATTTCCCAGATGATTAGTGATGTTGAGCATCTTTTCACATACCTGTTGGCCATCTGTAGGTGATCTTTGGGAAAAAAGATCTAGTCAGATGTTCTGCCTAATTTTTAATTGGACTTTGTTTGTTATTCAGTTGTATCTATTCTTTATGTGTTTGGATGTTAGCTCATTATCAGTTATATGATTTGCAACTATTTTGTCCCATTTGGTAGGTTGTCTTTACACTTTGTTGATGGCTTCCTTTGTTGTTCAGAAGCTTTTTAGTTTGATATGGTCCCCCTTGTTTATTTTTGCTTCTATTTCTTTTGCTTTGATGAAAGATCCAAAAAAATCATCAGCAAGACCAATGTCAAGGAGCTTACCGCCTATATTTTCTTCTAGGGGTTTCATGGTTTTAGAGTTCCATGGCTACATTCAAGACTTTAATCCATTTTGACTTGATTTTTGTGTAAGGTGTAAGATAGGGATCCAGTTTCATCATTTTGCATGTAGCTATCTGGTTTTCCCAACCCACTTATTGAAGAGACTTTCCCCATTGTATATTCTTGGCTCCTTTGTCATAAATTAATTTGTCATATAGGCATGGGTTTACTTCTGGTCCCATTGATCTATGTGTATGTTTTTATGCCAATATCATACGGTTGTGATTACTATAACCTTGTAATATAGTTTGAAATCAGGGAGCATGATGCCTCCAGCTTTGTTCTTCTTTATCAAGATCGCTTTGGTTTTTTGGGTCTTTTTTGGTTCCATACAAATTTTGAGATTGTTTGTTCTGTTTCTGTGAGAAATGCCATTGGAATTTTGATAGGAATTGCATTGAATCTGTAGATTGCTTTGAGTAGTATGGGCAATTTAACAATACTAATTTTTCCCATCTATGAGCATAGAATATCTTTCCATTTGCTTGTGTCTTCATCAATTTCTTTCATTAATGTTTTATAGATTTCAGTATACAGGTCTTTTACCTCCTTAATTCAATTTATTCCTAGGTTGTGTTTTTTTTTTTTTTGATTAAACTGTGGGACATATGTTTGGCTATAATTTTTTTTAACATCTTTATTGGAGTATAATTGATTTACAATGTTGTGTTAGTTTCTGCTGTATAACAAAGTGAATCAGCTATACATATACATATATCCCCATATCCCCTCCCTCTTGCGTCTCGCTCCCACCCTCCCTATTCCACCCCTCTAGGTGGTCACAAAGCACTGAGCTGATCTCCCTGTGCTACATGGCTGCTTCCCACTAGCTCTTCCTAGGTATTTTATTCTTTTTGATGCAGTTGTAAATGGGATTGTTTTCTTAATTTGTCTTTCTGGTTATTCCTTGTTAGTGTATTGAAATGCAGCTAATTTTTGTATATTGATTTTGTGTCCTGTAACTTTACTGAATTATTTTGTTAGTTCTAACAGTTATTTTGGTGGAGACTTTAGGGTGTTTTATATATAATATGTCATCCGCAAATAATGAAAGTTTTACTTCTCTTTCCAATTTGGATGACTTTTATTTCTTTTTCTTGTCTAATTATTTTGGATAGAACTTCCAATATTATGTTGAATAAAACTGATGAGAGTGGGCATCCTTGTCTTGTTCCTGATCTTAAAGGAAAAGCTTTCAGCTTTTCACTGCTGATAATGAAATGATGCTAGCTGTAGCCTTGTTATATATGGCCTTTATTATGTTGAGTTATGTTCCCTCAATACCCAGTTTGTTGAGAGTTTTAGTCATAAATGGATATTGAATTTTGACAAATGCTTTTCCTCCCTCTATTGAGATGATGATATAATTTTTTTATCCTTCATTTTGCTAATGTGGTGCATCACATTTATTGATTTTGTAGATGTTGAATCATCCTTGCATCTCTAGAATAAATCCAGCTTGATCATACTGTGAATTTGGGTTGCTAATATTTTGTTGAGGATTTTTGTATTATGTTAATCAGGGATATTGGACAGTAATTTTTTTTTCTTTTGAATTCCTTGTCTGATTTGATATGAGGGTAATGCTGGCCTTGTAAAATGAGTTAGGAAGTGTTCCCTTCTTTTCTAATTTTTTGGAGACTTTGAGAAGGGGATGGTATTAATTCTTTGAATGCTTGGTAAAATTCACCAGTGAAGCCATCTTGTCCTGGACTTTTCTTTGTTGGGAGGTATTTGTTTACTGATTTGCTCTCCTTACTAGTAATCAGTCTGTTTAAATTTTCTATTTCTTCATGAATCAGTCTTGGTGGGTTGTATATGTTTCTAGAAACTGATCCATTTCTTCTAGATTGTTGAATTTATTGACATATAATTGTTCATAGTAGTCTCTTATCCTTTATATTTCTGTGGCATCAGTGATAACATCTGTTTCATTTCTGATTTTATTTATTTGGGCCCTCTTTTTTTCTTCGTGAGTCTGGACAAAGGTTTGTTGATTTTGCTTATCTTTTCAAAGAACCAGCTCTTAGTTTCATTGATCTTTTCTATTTTTTTAATCTCAATTTTATTTATTTCTCCTCTGATCTTTATTGTTTTCTTTCTTCTACAAACTTTGGTCTTTGTTTGTTCTTCTGTTTCCCTGAGATGTCATGTTAGATTGATTATTTGAGGTTTTTCATGTTTACTGTTGTAAGCATGTTTTCCTATAAACTTCCCTCTTAGAACTGCTTTTGCTGCATTCCCTGTTTTGGTATGTTGTATTTCCATTATTATTTCTCTCAAGGTATTTTTTTAAATTTCTCTTTTGATTTCTACTTTGACCCATTGGTTGTTTAGTAGCATGTTATTTAATCTTCACAATTTGTGAATTTTTTCAGTTTGCTTCTTGTAATTGATCTCTAGTTTCTTGCCATTGTGGTTGGAACAGATATTTTATATGATTTCAGTCTTAAATTCATTAAGACTTCTCTTGTGGCCTAATATATGATCTATCCTGGAGAATGTTCCATGTGCACTTGAAAAGAATGTGCTTTTGATGGAATGTTCTGTATACGTCAGGTTCATCTGGTCTAACCTGTCATTTAAGGCCAATGTTTCCTTATTGATTTTCTGTTTGGATGATCTAGCCATTGATGTAAGTGGCACATTAAAGTCCTTTACTATTATTGTATTGCTGTCTGTTTCTCTCTTTAGGTCTGGTAAATTTTGCTTTATATATTTAGGTGTTCCTGTGCTGGGTGCATAAATATTGATAAATGTTATACGTTTGATCCTTGAACAATGCAGGAGTTAGTGGTGTTGACATCCCATGAAATCAGAAATTTGCATATAACTTTATAGTCAGCCCCTTGTATAGATGGTTCCACATCTGTGAATTCAACCATGGATTGTGGAGTACTATAGTATTTTTTTGAAAAAATCAACATAAAAATGGACCTTTGCAGCTCTCTCTCTCTCTCCCCCTTTCTCTCTTTCTCCCCCCCCCCCCCTCTCTCCTTTTGGGATCCCTATAATGTGAATGTTAGTCTGCTTGATATTTTCTCATTAGTCTCTTAAGCTATCTTTACTTTTATCTTTTTTATTTTTTCTGCTCTGATTGGATGAGTTCAAATACCACGTCTTTAAGGTCACTGATTCTTCTGCTTCATCTAGTCTGTTGAACCCCTTTGGTGTAATTTTAGTTTGGTAGTTACATTTTCTGTCTCATTGTTGAAGTTCTCACCATATTTATCTATTCTTCTCCTGAGTTCAGTGAGCATCCTTATGACCATTAGTTTTAACTCTTTATCAGGTGAATTACTTATCTATGTCTCATTACATTTTTTCTTTTGTTTCTTTCTGAGTTTTATCTTGTCATTTTGTTTGGAACATTTCCTTTGTTTCTTCATTTTACTTGACTCTTTGTGTTAGTTTCTATGTATTAGATGAAACAGTCAACTCTCCCAGCCTTGAAGAAGTGGCCTTGCGTAGGAGATTAACCTTATTGTTCAACCCTTCCCTAGCTCTTGGTTATCTTTCAAACCTTTATGATTGTCCCAGCAGCCTATTTTATTTCTAATAGCTTCCAGTAGTTGAGTATTTGCCAGGACCTGTCAGTATCCCACAGCGGAGGGTCTCAGTCAGCACCTAGATTCAGGCTGATGCAAGCCAGATCCTAAGGCAGCAGCTTTTAAAATGATCAAATATATATAGTCCTGTGGGAACACAAGTGTATGACCTACTGGCCACCAGAGCCAGGCCATCTGGAGTCGTCACCTGGGTGTCAGTTGCAAAACTCCATGCTCCAAGCAGGTGTATAAACTCCTATCTGGGTGATACTGGGGAACTGTAGCAAGGCAGAGGGAGAGTGCAAACATAGCATCCATTGGCCTACATTCCCTGAGAGCACCTCCATAGGCCTCTCAATGTGTGCCAAAACCTGAAGCCTGGCCCTCGGGCTGAAACTCCAGAACAAGCAAATAGGCCTCTTTCATAGAAAGACTTGGGGTGTGTTTCATTCTGCTATCTGTGCAGTGCCCTGGGAGTGTAGCTTGCCGAGAACTGCAGGGGTGTTGCAGTCCCTGGGACCCAGTAATGCAAGCCACTTGACCACCAGGGCCAGGGGCTCAAGGGGTGTCCCCTGGGTGGCAGTCATAGAAACTGGGGTGCCAGATGTGTGTCAGAGCTCCCCTCTGGGAGACACTGGCACTCAAGAGCACTGCAGAGGGAGAGCACACATATAATGCTGACCCTCCAAGGTCTCTGGAAAGCGTTATAGTCAGCCGTTAGATGTGTGTTTAATTAGAATTCTGCTCCTCAGGCGGAAGCTATGATGAGAAACTAATAGGCCTCTTTCACAGAAAGACTGAGCTCCTGGGTCTGTTGCCTTTTGCTGAGCCCTAGGAGTGGTTGCTCTTTAAGAATTATTTGTCGGTTGCTTTTAGTCCTGTGGGACCTGTGAGCATAAACCCCGCTGGCCACCAGGGCCAGGTGATGTAGAGCTGTCCCCTGGTAGCAGCCACTAAAATGGGGGCACCAGACAAGGGTATAAGTTCCTTTCTAGGGAACACTGGCAAGCTAGAGTAAGGCAGAGGGAGAGTGCAAAGATTGTCTCTACTGGCCTCTGTTTTCCGACAGCCCCTATGCATGCCCCTAGGTGTGTGCCAAACCAAAAGCCTGACCCTCAGACCAAAGCTCCAGGATAAGCAAATAGGCCTCTTTCTCAGAAAGATTGGGAGTGTGTTTCATTCTGCTGTCTGTGCAGTGCCCTGGGGTTGGTGAACTGCCAAGAGCCATCCCTCCGATCGTTCTAGTCCTGCAGGACTGTCGTCCCCCTGACCTCCGGAGCCAGGTGATCAAGGCACATGCCCAGGGTGGGTCCCACAAAAACCAGAGAACCAGAGAAGAAACCCAGGGCACCAGACACATGTAAAACTTCCCCTCTGAGAGATCCTGGCACACTGGAGTGTGGCAGAGGGAGAGCGTGCAGGTGGTAACTGCTGGCTGGAGTGAGGCAGAGGGGGAGAATAAGGATAGTGCCGCTGGAAGGGAAAAGAAGATGGTAAGTGAAGATGGTGCCCACCAGCCCCTGACCCCAGAGATGATCCCAGCAGACTTCTAGGTATGTGGTAATGTAGATGCCTGCCCCTCAGGCTGATGCTTTAAGAGTAGCAAGTGAGCTTCTTTCATATAAAATCTGGGCAAGATCAGCTGTTTCCCCGGGGCGAGTGAGTACTGAGTGTGTGAGCCCTTTAAAAGCTGTTTCTCAGATTGCTATTGCCTTGTGGGTCTCGTGGTCATGACCCCCAGTGGTTTTCAGAGCTAGGTGTTTGGAGGCTCATATCTCAGGTGCAAGTCTTAAAAGTTGGGGTGCCCAATGTGGGGCTCAAACCCTTCACTCTACAGGGAGAAGCTCCTGATGGGGGGTCATTACTCCAGGGGCGGGCTTTATGGCAAGATTGTGTCTCAGCTTCTCCTACCCACTTCATTGTGGGGTTTTTTGTAGTTCACTTGATGTGTAGTCATTGTTTAGCTAGTTTTTAGGTTTTTCTCAGAGGAAATTGTTCCATATGTAGCTGTAGATCCAGTGTGTCTGTGAGAGGAGGTGAGTTCAGGATCTTTCTATGTTGCCGTCTTGAACCAATGACGTCAATATTTTGATTTCCTATCTGTCTAACTTACTAAATTCTCTTACTTACAATTTTTAAATTTTTTTTTTTTTTTGCGGTACGCGGGCCTCGCACTGTTGCGGCCTCTTCCGCTGCGGAGCACAGGCTCCGGACGCGCAGGCTCAGCAGCCATGGCTCACGGGCCCAGCCGCTCCACGCCATGTGGGATCTTCCCAGACCCGGGGCACGAACCCGTGACCCCTGCGTCGGCAGGCGGACTCCCAACCACTGCGCCACCAGGGAAGCCCTTACTTACAATTTTAAGTGTGTCTGTATATTCCTTTGCATTATCTATTGAGACAGCTTTTTATCTGTAAAGAATTTTTTTTTTTCTGATTTCACAATCTTTGTAACTTTTCCTCCCATCTGTTTTGGTTTGTTTCTCACTGCCTCTTTGATCAGATCTTTATTCGAAATGAGCTGTCCAAAATGATTTGACCTTTTGATGGAATAAATAAATTTAAGTTTATGCAGCAGCCTTCTTCTGCGGATTTCTTTTCTGCTGGCTTTTCAGCTGGTGGTTTCTTGGTAGCAATCGCCTTTTTTTCTTTCCCTCCAAAGCTTTCAAGCACCAACAGTCTTTTCTTTCTACACTACCACTGGCTTCTTGCCTGGAAACCCCTTCTCATCTGATCCGGCTTCTAGTGCTGTGTTGTCTCCCTGGACTTTGTGATTCTTGGCCTGCTGAGGAATGTTCCAGTGCATGGTTTTTGCATATGGGTTTAGCTTCAACGTGATTCTCAGATTTTTAAGTGGATTCTTCTGTAGGAGTCTGTGATGAATCTTCTTGCGTGGTTCTTGGATCTTTGGATCTCTGGGCTTTTCAAGATTCTGCTAAGGTCTGTATTGAGCATCTTATGCATGGGAAGGTTGCAGTCATTCTTGAGGGAGGCAGCTTCGCATCAAGCGCCACGCACATCACATCCTTTTGTGGAAAGCACTTTCAGTCCAAATGCAGAAACGTCCCACATGCCCACCAGGAGCAAGTTTCAACATGTTCACTTTGCTTATTTTAAGCAGAGTGATCGTAGGAATGTTTCTGAAGTCCTTGATAATGCAGGGCTCCCTGTGCCGGATACAGTTATAGCTTCTCATTTTGCTTTGCCAGCTCTCATTTGCTGAGAGGCATAGACCTTTTTGATATCATTCCAGGCCCTAAGCTTCTTAAGAAGCAAGATAACCTCCTTGGTCTTCTGGTAGCCTTCAGCTTTATCTTCAGCCACCAAAGGAAGTTCAGAAACTTCCTCAGTATGATGAGCTTTAGACAGGACCAGCACAGGCAAGGCTGAGACAGGGCACAGCAAATGGCACATCACTTCTGTGTTTTTGGTTGATGCCAACATGCAGCGCACAATACATATTTCCAAAAGCACCCTAGCCATAATCATGGGCTAAATACTCACTACCTCGTAAATAAAACTGTAGGTCACTTTGAAACTTTGTGGCATCCCTTGTGTTTTCTTTCTAAGACACACACGCTTAGTGGACATCTTACTCTTCAAAGCAAGGAACGGACTTACTGGGTGCGGATTGTGGAGGTACCAGCAAGGTCATGCTAGTCTAAAGAAGAGTGAATTTGTTGGCAGTTCCAACCCAGAATTCTTGATGGCTATCTGGGGGACAGGTACCAACACTAGAACAAAAACAAACAAAGGTTTCTCAAAATTTGGGAACTGGACCAATGACCAGATGAAAAGCAAGCTGGATGTGAACATGTTCTGGGATGGCTGCCTGAAGCCCAGAGGATTTCTGATGCATTGTCTTTACGTACAGGCATTGCTTGCTGTGTGTATTGAGCTGGCATGAAAGTATAGCAGCAACTGGGACACACTGGCTTTTGTCTCTTAATCTGCAAGCCCGTGGGTTTCTAGTGGGCAGAATGGTGACAGTGTGATGATGATTCTCAGCTCATATGAAAAAGCTAATTCTTTATGGTAATATAAATCCATCAACCACGAGCTGAGTATAGCTGTGAAGAAAATTTGTCAGGTTAAGCAATTATAGCACCTTGGTGACACAATATTTGACAGAAACCACATTTCTGTTACATTAAGGCATCCAAGTTGATCTTTTAAAGCATGACTTTCTCTTATTTTTTAAACTGTATTATTATAACATGTCACTTTTGAGCATCTAGCAATATACCATCCTGCCCTATTTCTCTTGAATTTGATATGAGTGAATGTCTGCCTTAAAATGCTCACAGTGACACGTTCTTTGCTCCCCAGCCCCCAGGGAACAATGTGTTTTAATTAACATATACATTATACAGATACCTGCTCATCTTGGTTTTCTGCGTGAAAGGGATTGAGACTTATTCCACCAAAGAAGCAAAATCAACACACTCAAAGGCTGGGTACAGGTATATTAGCATTTCAGAGGCTCAAGTGTCATAACTGGTTTAACTAAACAAAGCCGTAATGTACATTTCAGAAAACTGCCAGGAAGGAAGATCAATTCTGTATTTGAATTGAATTCAAATAAATCCAGCACCATGTATCTGCACTCAGCATATCCCTACTAGGGTTTCTATAGATTATTTGCAATCAAAATCTTAAACTTGTTTGAAAAGAGACGAAACTGAAAGGTTTGTCCTCACAGAGTTATGGAAATATTTTGTGTCCTTAAGAGTGGTTAATGGTGACAAGCTACTTTTCAATTTCTACCTTGGTATAATTAGTAACATTTTAGACTTTACTAATAAATGTATTCATTTTGTTTGGGAGATGGACTGAGTGAATAGATGGTATATAATGCCTAGAGTCAGATTGATCAAATGGTAGTGAAGAACGCATACCAGCTATTATGTGTACATTTATATGTTTCTGCAGATTGACAGGAAATTGGTCTTTTAAAGGAAATCTAGGAAGCTGAGGAATTGGGATTACTCTTTAGTACTTAAACAGTTATTTTTCATCTATTCTGAATCTTAGGATGAGGCAAGATGCTGGTGTAGTGTTATAATATTTCAAAGATACGGTGCAGCTGGAAAGCTGACAACTTTAAGATCTGTTTAAAGAATAAAATCAACAGAACACAGTTTTTCAGGTTAAAAATAAATTTATAGGATTTCTTTTTTCCTTCAAGTCTCTGTTTATTTGGCGCTCTAGTTTGTGTGAAACGTTGTACCTTATTCTTCAGTTAAAATATGAAATATGATACGTTTCTTTTAGAAATGCTAATATTAGAGGCAATTATTCCACATCATGAAGCCCACCAGAGCTGCAGCATTGCACAGCTGCAGTTGGAATTGTTCATATAGAAAATGGCAGCCCCACTATGCAACTACTTGTGAATGGAGCTTGCCGGTGCTGAGCAATGCCCGGCAGCCTCCGTGAGGGCTGTGAATGTTTCTCATCTTTTGTATCAAGTACATAAAGAGGAGGACTTGAAACTCTTCACTAGTTTTCCACTCTCTGTGTCTCCCCCACTACTGACAGCTCTTTAAATTACCTGAGTATCTTCTCCATTCCCCTGGAGGTGATTAGCCTCATTGGCTTGTCCTGTTATTGTGTCCAAGGGAGATGCAATACAGAGCCCTTAAGAGAGTGCTAGCTTCTTTTTCTGTTAAAGATAAAAGAACGGGAACAATAAACCAGGATTCTTCAGTGACCCTATGTAGAGCACAGCCACACGTTCTTGCTTGACATCACAGACAAATCTGTATAAAGATCTTAGCTTGCAACGTGATACCCCGCCGTTGTTAACATTGGTTAGGCTAGGAGCTTGCAGATCATAGCCTGTCTTGGTTAAAAGATGAATACCCTAAGTACTTGCAGGCCTATTCTAGTGGATTCGTTACAACTTATTGATGGAATCGTGTTTCAAAGTACTTACCTCATTTGTAAAATGAGGATAATTCTTTCTTGGCTAATGTAGTGACTCTACAATGTATTAATATATTAACTCTTGAATGGTCTCAGATCTCCTCTTGTTGGTCTTAAATTTGGGTCCCCCGAGGAAATGCGTACACACCTATGTATCTGTGTGTGTGTGTGTATATATGTATATACATACATGTGTATCTGTGTATACACATCTCTATATGTATTCTCAGACAATTTTAGTTATGAACAAACTTTCATAAGTTGTTTCTTGTGGCAATGGCTTTGGATCCTTTCAATTTATGATGCAATATTTAGTGATTGAAGATTTCTGTACATTTTTACCTCTTTTTATTCAATATCTCTGCCACATTTTGCTGTCTCCTGCCTGTGTTCCAATTGCATGTTTCGTGGTAACTTTTTTTGTTATATGTAAGTACGATGATGTTAGCTAGGTATTAATCAGAGATGTTTGGGTAAAGGGTCTGATAATAGAAAACTTGGGGGAAAGTGCATATTACTCCATTTTAAAGACACCCTCTATAAAAATAATGTCTGTACTGAACATATTTACTAGGGGTGAGTGATCACACACAAAAAGTCCTTTGACTGCTCCCCTTGTGCTTTTAAATATGCAGCAAATCAATAGTGTTTGGTAGGGCTTCCCTGGTGGTGCAGTGGTTGAGAGTCTGCCTGCCGATGCAGGGGACTCGGGTTCGTGCCCCGCTCCGGGAGGATCCCGTGTGCCGTGGAGCGGCTGGGCCCGTGGGCCATGGCCACTGAGCCTGCGCGTCCGGAGCCTGTGCTCTGCAACGGGAGAGGCCACAGTGGTGAGAGGCCCGCGTACCACACACACACACACAAATAGTGTTTGGTAGAAAGATACTTGGGAGATTTGAGAAATAAATTGAAGCTGTATTTTTAGTATCCAAAACAACAACAACAAAATGAAGCTCAAGTGGTTATTTATTCCTGAAATGAAAACCAAGCCCATGGAAAATAAACATGCATATCTAAAGCTCTAATGTATTCACGGCCCTTCAGAAACACAATTCTGACTGGCTGTGTATCAAAATCTCTTTGGGATTACGTTCTCCGGATTTTAAATTTATAAGGAAAACACTGCAAAACACAGCATCTGTCAGATATGATGTGAACTACTAGCTTAAGGCAGTTAATATTTCTACATTAGTTTGTACTCCATTTCTGTCGATGATGTCATATCTTTAAGAAGCTGGGTTTTCATTGATTGTTCTGACAAAAAATAAATACTGAACAAAAATCAACATGGAATGGGAAAGGAGGGTGGCAGCATCCCATCTGATGCCTTGATCTGATAAGTTCCAAGAGTTGGGGACTTCCCTGGTGGTGCAGTGATTAAGAATCTGCCTGCCAGTGCAAGGGACATGTGTTTGATCCCTGGTCTGGGAAGATCCCACGTGCTGTGGAGCAACTAAGCCTGTGCACCACAGCTACTGAGCCTGTGCTTTAGAGCCTGCGAGCCACAACTACTGAGTCCACATGCCACAGCTACTGAAGACCACGTGCCTAGAGCCCGTACTCCGCAACAAAGAGAAGCCACTGCAATGAGAAGCCCGCGCACCGCAACGAAGAGTATCCCCCGCTCGCCGCAACTAGAGAAGAGCCTGCGTGCAGCAACGAAGACCCAACGCAGCCAAAAATAAATAAATAAATAAGTTTATTTTTAAAAAAAAAGTTCCAGGAGCACAAATCCATTTAGTGGGTAACTGTGGCTATTTTAAAATGAAACATATTCTTTTTCTCTTTTAATTTATATGCATTATTTATTCAAAAGTTACTAAGTTGTTAAGACATAAATTATTAAGTTGTCTGAACCTAACTACTTCATAAACAGAATGATTAGGTGTTGCTTTTGGCCTATCAAACATCATGGAAATATTACTGAGACACTAAGTGTCCTGTAAACCAAGGGAATCTGGGAACCTCTGAATTACACAGTTTTGTTGTTTGACACTTGAAAACTTTGGATCTGTTGTTTTTCTTTGAAAATAATCAACAAAGGCCAAGTGATACTCTAGGAAGTTTATTTTGGGGGGGTGTGCGTATGATTTCTAGACTATGGCTAAATATTCCCCAGATCACCAGTCTCTAACTCCCAATGAATTGAACTGGCGTTTTCTTATTTAGATTAGTTTAGTTTAGTTTAGTTCTACTTTCCACAGCCCTCACTTCTGGTGTGAGACCGATGAGGCTGCTCCACGGTAGACACAGAAGTTCTTTACTAGGGGGACTCCTAGTGATTTGGTTCTGAGAAGCCCAGCCATAAGGAGGTGTAAATGGGAAACCATTTCACACTGCTTGATGAAGGAATTGTTACATCCGGGTTTGGGATTCATTCTTGGACCAACCTGAGAATGTGAAAATTATTCTCACCTTGGTCCTCATTCCAAAGGATATGAAAATTATCTTAAATCTCCAGGGCAGCAATACAGAGTCAATTAGCAGTCACCTTTCCTCTACCTCATCAAAAAGTCTTCACTCTTCAGTGTTTAGCTCAAATTCCGTTTTCTTCCTGAGTCTCGCCTTAATCCCCCAAATGGTCCAAGGCTTCCTTGGATACTCGTTTATATCAGTGTTCCTTATTGTTTATTTGTGCTTCCCCTTGTTTGTAAATTCATGAAAAATAGAAATATACTTAGGAAATCTTTTTCCAGTTGTCCTAATGAGCTTCATAATCGCAGCAGTAGCCACAGACTCAATGACTTCTTTGTCTTTTGGAAAACAAGTATCATTAACAAATTATTACTGTTGTCCATTGCAAGACTTCTTAACCTTCTGGCACTCATATAAAATGATAATAATTCTATAACATATCAGGATAAATGGATAAGGGCATGACTGACTGAGGGGGAAGGCTCTGGTCACCCCCACTGTTGTGAGGCATTGATATCTCAGCGCACCTGTAACCCATGGGTGGCACACCAGTGCACTCTGATATATTGATTGGTAAGCTGGGTTTTATTGTACTTTGGTTACAATAACATCTTTGTGTATTCTCAGAAGACAACTTATAAACATTATAACAAATGTAATGTGTAAAACTTACAAAACTCCCATAAAATTTCTCTGTTCCAAAATCACTGAGCTTGCTATTTAACGTTGTTATTGAAGTACTGTGCAGAGCTTGCCAGGAAACCCATCTTTCCCTGGGGCTTCTGCCCACAGAGGGATGTTCTGGGGTCGAGTCATTGAACACTAGTCTTTTGAGATTCCATTACTGTAATCATTTCTCATTCATGGACTATTTGCTGGACTGAGATCTGGAGTGTAAGTCAGGGAAGTAAGACAGATGAATAGGCCTGAGTCAGTTGCAGGGTAAGGAATGTAAAAAGTCATAAGACCATAGTAGTCTGGATCCATCATGTAACACCACTGTTTAAAACCTTACAGTGACTGTCCGAAAATTTAGAATATCCAAATTCTTCACTATGATTTCCATGGTTGTATGCTGTACACTGCTTATTTCTCTAGCCTTTCAATCATTCCACAAATAGTCATTGAGTACCTACCATATTCCAATCACGTGGGATATGTATGTGAACAAAATTAAGATCTTTGCTCTCATGGTGTTAACATCTGAATGTAAAGAAAAAATAGACGATAAGCCATAAAATAAACATGTAAATAGAATTTTAGAGGTGATAGGGCTGTGAGAAAAATAGCTGGGGAAGTTATAGGGGATTGAGAGTACCAACAGGAATGGAGTCAGCAATTTTTTTTGTGTGTAAAGGGCCAGATAATATTTTAGACTTCGCAGACTGTAGGGTCTCTGCTTATAACTCAAAGAGAGCTACAGACAATATGTCAATGAATGGGCGTGGCTATGCTCCAATAAAGCTTTACAAAAGCAAGCAGTTGGCCTGATTAAACTGATGGGCTGTAATTTGAAGACTCCTAGATTACAGTATTAAATCATCACTCAGGAATGCATCATTGAGAAGGTAGAATTTGGGCAAAGTTACTTTCTGTCCCATTGTCCTATATCATTTTAATCAGAGCATTTATCACGTTAACATGTTTTACTAGGATGTTTGTTGGCAAGCTTTGTTTCTGTCTCTCCTAATGAGTACGTAAGTGCCATGAGAGCAATGAGCTGATTTCCTTTTTGCTCAGCACCTAGAAGAGTGATGGCACATAGTAGATAGCAAATATTTGTTAAGTGAATGAGTGCAGAGTGAATGTCATTCTAAAGAGAGCAGCCTATATTTAGTTCCAGCAAATTATAATCATGGTAGATTGAGGTGTTTGTTACTAGATCTTCTGAGTTTGCAAGAGATTCTAGAGATCCAAATTTATATGTAAAATCTCTCAATTTCAAATGACTGTAACTAATAGAAAATATAAAAACATTTGCATGTCAAACTAAATATTTGTGCAAATATTTATCCTGGACTTCTATATTCATTTATGGGGTGAATCAGTTGGTGTTTTTACTTGAGTATCTTTTCTACACTGTGTGGTATGAAAGGTGATTTAAGTGACTTGTGTAGGTCAATGGGTAGTTAGTAGCAGTATAAATTGCACTCACTTCTTATGCCTTCCTACCAAATATATTCTCTGCCGGTAAGAACTGCACATGTTAAAATCCCATAGATTTTGGGTTGGTGTGTATTCCTTGTCATTTGTTTCTAGGTCTTTTTTAATTTCCTCTTTGATTTCTTCACTGATCCATTGGTGGTTTAGTAACATACTGTTTAATCTCCACCTTAGTGTTTTTACAGTTTTACTTTTTTCTGTAATTTATTTCTAATCTCATAGAAATAGATTGGAAAAGTTGGTTGGAAAAGATGCTTGATATAATTTCAATTTTCTTAAATTTACTGAGGCTTGATTTGTGGCCCAATATATATCCTGGAGAATATTCCATGTGCACTTGTGAAGAAAGTGTATGCCTTCTTGCTGCTTTCAGATGGAATTCCCTGTAAATATCAGTTACATCCATCTGGTCTAACCTGTCATTTAAGGCCTGTGTTTCCTTATTGATTTTCTGTCTGGATGATCTGTCCATTGGTGTAAGTGGGGTGTAAGTGGGGTGTTAAAAGTATTGTGTTACCGTCATTTTCCCCTTCTATAGCTGTTAGTATTTGGCTTATATGTTGAGGTGCTCCTATGTGGAGTGCATATATATTTACAATTGTTATATCTTCTTGGATTGATCCCTACATCATTATGAGGTGTCCTTCTTGTCTCTTGTAACAGTCTCTATTTTAAAGTCTTTTTCTCTGGTATGAGTATTGCTATTCCAGCTTTCTTCTGATTTCCATTTGCATGGAATATCCTTTTCCATCCCCTCACTTTCAGTCTGTATGTGTCCCTAGGTCTCAAGTGGGTCTTTTGTAGGCAGCATATATACGGGTCTTCGTTTTTGTATCCATTCAGCCAGTCTATGTCTTTTGGTTGGAGCATTTAATCCATGTACATTTAAGGTAATTATTGATATGTATGTTCCTACTGACATTTTCTTAACTGTTTTGGGTTTGTTTTTGTAGGTCTTTTTTCTTCCCTTCCTCTTTTGTTATCTTCTCCTGTGATTTGCTGACTATCTTTGATGTTGTGTTTGGGTTGCTTTTTCTTTTTTGTGTGTGTATCTCTTGTAGTTTTTTGGTTTTCTATTCTCTTGAGGTTTTGATATAGCAGTCTATATATGTACAAGGTTGTTTTAAGCTGCTAGTCACTTTCCCACCTAGAGAAGTTCCTTTAGCATTTGTTGCAAAGCTGGCTTAGTGGTGCTGAATTCTCTTACCTTTTGCTTGTCTGTAAAGCTTTTAATTTCTTGGTTGAATCTGAATGAGAGCCTTGCTGGGTAGAGTATTCTTGGTTGTAGGTTTTGCCCTTTCATCATTTTAAATATATCATGTCACTCCCTTCTGACCTGCAGAGTTTCTGCTGAAAAATCAACTGACAACCTTATGGGGATTCCCTTGTACATTATTTGTTGCTTTTAATATTTTTTCTTTGTCTTTAATTTTTGTCAGTTAGATTAATATGTATCTTGGCATGTTCCTCCTTGGGTTCATCCTGTATGGGACTCTGCGCTTCCTGGATTTGAGTGTTTCCTTTCCCACGTTAGAGAAGTTTTTGGCTGTAATATCTTCAGATATTTTCTCAGGCCCTTTCTCTTTCTCTTCTCCTTCTGGGACCCCTGTAATGTGGATGTTGGTGAACTTAATATTGCCTCAGAGGTCTCTGAGATTGTCCTCATTTCTTTTCATTATTTTTTCTTTTCTCTGTTCTGTGGCAGTGATTTGCACCATTCCATCTTCCAGCTCACTTATTCATTCTTCTGCCTCAGTTATTCTGCTATTGATTCCTTCTAGTGTATTTTTCATTTCAGTTATTGTATTGTTCATCTCTGTTCTTTAAATCTTCTAGCTCCTTGTTAAACATTTCTTGTATCTTTTTGACCTGCGCCTCCATTCTTTTTCTGAGGTTTTGGATCACCTTTACCATCATTACTCTGAATTCTTTTTCAGGTAGACTGCCTATCTCCTCTTCATTTAGTTCTTCTTGTGGGTTTTTATCTTGTTCCTTCATTTGCAGCATATTTCTCTGTCATCTCATTTTGTCCAACTTTCTGTGTTTGTGTTCTCCTTTCCACAGGCTGCAGGATTGTAGTTCTTCTTGCTTCTGGTGTCTGTCCCCTGGTGGGTGAGGTTGGCCCAGGGGCTTGTGCAGGCTTCCTAGTGGGAGGGACTGGCACCTGCCCTCTCGTGGGTGGAGCTGTGTCCTGCCCCTCTGACGGGTGGGGCTGTGTCAAGGGGTATTTTTTGAGGTAGCTGTGAGCTCAGTATGGCTTTAGCCAGTCTGTCTGCTGATAGGTGGGGCTGTGTTCCTGTCTCACTGGCCTGGGCGTTCCAGCTCTGGAGCCTGTAGGCTGTTGGGTGGGGCCTGGTCTTGGTCCAAAATGGGGACCTCCAGGAGAGTTCACGCTGATCAATATTCTCTGGAGCCTCTGCCACCAGTGTCCTTGCCCCCACAGTGAGTTATGGCCAACTGCTGCCTCCCCAGCAGACCCTCCCAGACCCCTAGTCAGGTCTAGCCCTGGTGCATATGGACGTCTTGCTTTGTGCTGGATCCCAGTGCACGTGAGGTCTTGTGTGCACACTCTAAGGGTGGAGTCTCTGTTTCTCCCTGAGTGTGGAGCTCCTGGACTCAGGCCCCACTGGCCTTCAAAGCCAAATGCTCTGGGGGTTCTTCCTCCTGACACCTGACCCTCACACTGTCTTGGACGGCTATTTTAACGTGGAAACACCCCTGTATAGTGTCTGCATGTTTAATATTTTTTGATGCAAGGGCTGTTTTTATTTTTATTTATTTGTTTATTATTATTTTTAAAAATTTATTTATTTTACTTATTTTTGGCTGTACTGGGTCTTTGCTGCTGCGCGCAGGCCTTCTCTAATTGTGGTGAGCGGGCTTCTCGCTGCGGTGGCTTCTCTTGTTGCGGAGCACAGGCTCTGGGCACAAGCTTCAGCAGCTGTGGTGCACGGGTTCAGTTGCTCTGTGGCACGTGGGATCCTCCCAGACCAGGGCTCGAACCCATGTCCCCTGCTTTGGCAGGCGGATTCTCAACCACTGCGCCACCAGGGAAACCCAACAAAGGCTGTTTTTAGAATGGATGTCTGCTACCTCTTTCCTCAGTGTATGCTGGCCATTATCCCCTTGATAGGAGATGTGACAGTTGTTGTGGTGACCTAAGCCTGCAGTGGATATTAAGCGGGGCCTCCCCTTTGCTCGGTGGCTGTTACTGCTGTCAGGGGCAGGGTGTACTCCCTAGTTGGTGGAGTAGAAGCCCCCAGATCTGTTTCTGAGCTGTGTTTCTGATCTGTGGTGTGAGCTAGGTGGGATTGGAACACTCCCACTGGGAGAGAAGCCACTGAGTTTTCCTCCTCTGGAGGTGTTCACCTGTGAGTATACTCTGTTGTGTCACTTTTCACTCATTGTGCTGGCTCACAAATTACACTGTTGTTGGAACTGCTCTCCGCCCCACCTGAATCATGGGTATGAATTGATGAATTGGCCCTGGTGTCTCTCAGGCATTGTTTTCACCAGGCCACCAGCACAGATCCACCAAAGTCAGGTCCCAGAACTGCAGGAACTGTGTACGTGGACCTGCTGCGGGAGCTATGGAGGCAACTCAGATTCTGGCCTGGTCAAATCCCTGCATGTACATGCCCACAAAGCCCACAGCTGCTAAAGCTACACCCATGTCAGCTGTGGGAGCACTCGTCCGTTCAGATATTCCACAAGCACTGAGTTTACAAAGCAGCATCAGGGGTGTATATTGGTGGTTTCTGCAGCCACGAGGAGAGATTTCAGCTCTTCTTCCTTCATTACATGGCCCCTGGTTTTCAGCTGTGGTTTCAGCCCCACCTCTGCCTGTGTTCCTCCCATGAGCATCTGCTTCTCTAGAGTATCTGCTTCCCTAGAGCATCTGCTTCTCTAGGCTTCCCTAGAGCACACACAGCTGCCCAGGCAGGTGGGGGCAGCGGCAGTGATGGGTCGGGGTGGAGGTGATGATGGGCGGGGCGCATGATGAGCTCACTGGGCCTGGTGGGTCCAGAGGAGGCATTGGTGGGCAGGGCAGGTGAACCTGCTCAGGCACATGTCCCTCCTAGTGCCCACGGAGGCAGGAGCTGGTGCATGGAGAAGGGGGCTGCAATGGCGGCCCCGCCTCTTATGCACCACTCAACAATGACACCCTGCTTCTATGGTGGCCTGGGCTTCTTCCACTAACATTCCCAGTTGTGGAGCTCCTTACTCCCATCCCTTCACTATGTCTCTTCACAGCCAACAGCTGTCCCCTTCCTGGGTCCGCTCTCCAAACCCCATGTTCCAGCACCCAGCCCCCTTTTGTACCAGCAGACACATGACTCAGGCTGGGGCATGCAGGGTTGCAGCATGTACCATCTGTGTAGGTTTTTTTCTGTCCTGCCTGCCACAGACCAGATGCTGTGCTCTCCTTTGAGCCCCCAAAGCTTCCTTTCTGTCCCAGTTGATCTCCCTGCCACTGAGGGGGCTTCCCTCAGAGGGGGAACCTCTCCTCTCCTTCAGCTCCCCACACCAGGGGTGCAGGTTCTGTCCCATTTCCTTTTTTCTTCTTTTCTTCCTTTCATCCTAGCAGGTTGTGTGGGGATTTTTCTTGTCCATTTAGGTGTCCAAGGTCCTCTGCTAGTGTTCAGCAGGTGCTCTGTGAGAACTGTTCAATTTGTACATGTATTCTTGATGTAACTGTGGGGAGAGGCGAACTCCATGTCATCCTATTCTGCCCCCTAAAATCACATTATTAATCTTATACTTAGTAAATGGTAACAGAACTATTAGTACATACTAGTAATTTTAGTTTTTCCTACATTTTTCTTTTTTGTTCTTAATTGAGATAAAATTCACAGATAACATTAGGTTAACTTCAGGTATACAATATAATGATTCAATATATGTATATATTGTGAAGTGATCATGGCAATAAGTTTAGTTATTATCCACTACCAAATACAGTTACAAGTTATTTTCTTGTGATGAGAACTTTTTTTTTAATACTGCAGGTATTAGTCATCAATTTTATACACATCAGTGTATACATGTCAATCCCAATCGCCCAATTCGTCACACCACCACCCCCATCCCCCCGTGGCTTTCACCCCTTGGTGTCCATACGTTTGTTCTCTACATCTGTGTTTCAATTCTGCCCTGCAAACTGGTTCATCTGTCACATTTTGCTAGGTTCCACATATATGCGTTAATATACGATATTTGTTTTTCTCTTTCTGACTTACTTCACTCTGTATGACAGTCTCTAGATCCATCGACGTCTCAAAAAATGACCCAATTTCATTCCTTTTTATGGCTGAGTAATATTCCATTGTATATATGTACTACATCTTCTTTATCCATTCGTCTGTCGATGGGCATTTCGGTTGCTTCTATGAGCTGGCTATGGTAAATAGTCCTGTAGTGAACATTGGGGTGCATGTGTCTTTTTGAATTGTGGTTTTCTCTAGGTATATGCCCAGTAGTGGGATTGCTGAGTCATATGGTAATTCTATTTTTAGTTTTTCAAGGAACCTCCATACTGTTCTCCATAGTGGCTGTATCAGTTTACATTCCCACCAACAGTGCAAGAGGGTTCCCTGTTCTCCACACCCTCTCCAGCATTTGTTCTTTGTAGATTTTCTGATGATGCTCATTCTAACTGGTGTGAGGTGATACCTCATTGTAGTTTTGATTTGCATTTCTCTAATAATTAGTGATGTTGAGCAGCTTTTCATGTGCTTCAGGGCCATCTGTATGTCTTCTTTGGAGAAACATCTATTTAGGTCTTCTGCCCATTTTTGGATTGGGTTGTTTGTTTTTTTGATATTGAGCTGCATGAGCTGTTTATATATTTTGGAGATTAATCCTTTGTCCGTTGATTCATTTGCAAATATTTTCTCCCATTCTGAGGGTTGGCTTTTCGTCTTGTTCATGGTTTCCTTTGCTGTGCAAAAGCTTTGAAGTTTCATTAGGTCCCATTTGTGTGTTTTTGTTTTTATTTCCATTACTCTAGGAGGTGGATCAAAAAAGATCTTGCTGTGATTTATGTCCAAGAGTGTTCTTCCTATGTTTTCCTCTAAGAGCTTTATAGGGTCCAGTCTTACATTTAGGTCTCTAATCCATTTTGAGTTTATTTTTGTGCATGGTGTTAAGTGTTATAATTTCATTCTTTTACATGTAGCTCTCCAGTTTTCCCAGCACCGCTTATTGAAGAGACTGCCTTTTCTCCATTGTATATCTTTGCCTCGTCTGTCATAGATTAGTTGAGCATAGGTGCATGGGTTTATCTGTGGGCTTTCTATCCTGTTCCATTGCTCTATATTTCTGTTTTTGTGGCAGTACCATACTATCTTGATTACTGTACCTTTGTAGTATAGTCTGAAGTCAGGGAGTCTGATTCCTCCAGCTCTGTTTTTTCCCTCAAGAATGCCTCGGCTATTCGGGGTCTTTTGTGTCTCCATACAAATTTTAAGATTTTTTGTTCTAGTTCCGTAAAAAATGCCATTGGTAATTTGATAGGGATTGCACTGAATCTGTAGATTGCTTTGGGCAGTATAGTCATTTTCACAATATTGATTCTTCCAATCCAAGAACATGGTATATCTCTCCATCTGTTGGTATCATCTTTTTTTTTTTTTTTTTCAGTACGCGGGCCTCTCACTGTTGTAGCCTCTCCCATTGCAGAGCACAGGCTCCGGATGCACAGGCTCAGTGGCCATGGCTCACGGGCCCAGCCACTCTGCGGCATGCGGGATCTTCCCGGACTGGGGCATGAACCCGTGTCCCCTGCATCAGCAGGCGGACTCTCAACCACTGGGCCACCAGGGAAGCCCTGTTGGTATCATCTTTAACTTCTTTCATCAGTGTCTTACAGTTTTCTGCATACAGGTCTTTGGTCTCCCTAGGTAGGTTTATTCCTAGGTATTTTATTCTTTTTGTTGCAGTGGTAAATGGGAATGTTTCCTTAATTTCTCTTTCAGATTTTTCATCATTAGTGTATAGGACTGCAAGAGATTTGTGCATTAACTTTGTGTCCTGCAACTTTACCAAATTCATTGATTAGCTCTAGTAGTTTTCTGGTGGCATCTTTAGGATTCTCTATGTATACTATCATGTCACCTGTGAACAGTAACAGTTTTAGTTCTTTTCAAATTTGTATTCCTTTTATTTCCTTTTCTTCTCTGATTGCCATGGCTAGGACTTCCAAAACTATGTTGAATAATAGTGGTGAGAGTGGCCATCCATGTCTTGTTCCTGGTCTTAGAGGAAATGCTTTCAGTTTTTCACCATTGAGAATGAGGTTTGCTTTGGTTTGTCATATATGGCCTTTATTATGTTGAGGTAGGCTCCCTCTATGCCCACTTTCTGGACAGTTTTTATCATAAATAAAATGCTGAATTTTGTCAAAAGCTTTTTCTGCATCTATTGAGATGATCATATGGTTTTTATTCTTCAATTTGGTAATATGGTGTATCACATTGATTGACTTGTGTATATTGAAGAATCCTTGCATCCCTGGGATAAATTCCACTTGATCATGGTGTATGATCCTTTTAATGTGTTGTTGGATTCTGTTTGCTAGTATTTTGTTGAGGATTTTTGCATCTATATTCATCAGTGATATTTTTCTGTAATTTCCTTTTTTTGTAGTATCTCGTCTGGTTTTGTTATCAGGGTGGTAGTGGCCTCATAAAATGAGTTTGGGAGTGTTCCTTCCTCTACAAGTTTCTGGAAGAGTTTGAGAAGGATGGGTGTTAGCTGTCTTCTAAATGTTTGATAGAATTCACCTGTGAAGCCATCTGGTCTTGGACTTTTGTTTGTTGGAAGATTTTTAATCACAGTTTCAATTTCATTACTTGTGATTGGTCTGTTCATATTTTCTATTTCTTCCTGGTTCAGTCTTGGAAGGTTATACCTTTCTAAGAATTTGTCCATTTCTTCCAGGTTGTCCACTTATTGGCATGGAGTTGCTTGTAGTAGTCTCCTAGGATGCTTTGTATTTCTGCGGTGTCTGTTGTAACTTCTCCGTTTTCATTTCTAATTTTATTGATTTGAGTCCTTTCCCTCTTTTTCCTGGTGAGTCTGGCTAATGGTTTATCAATTTTGTTTATCTTATCAAAGAACCAGCTGTTAGTTTTACTGATGTTTGCTATTGTTTTCTTTGTTTCTATTTCATTTATTTCTGCTCTGATCTTTATGATTTCTCTCCTTCTGCTAACTTTGGGTTTTGTTTGTTCTTCTTTCTCTAGTTCATTTAGGTGTAAGGTTAGATTATTTATTTGAGATGTTTCTTGTTTCTTGAGGTAGGCTTGTATAGCTATTAACTTCCCTCTTAGAACTGCTTTTGCTGCATCTAGTAGGTTTCATTTGTCTCTAGTTATTTTTTGATTTCCTCTTTGTTTTCTTCAGTGATCTCTTGGTTTTTTAGTAACGTATTGTTTAGCCTCCATGTGTTTGTGTTTTTTACCTTTTTTTCGCCTGTAATTCATTTCTAATCTCATAGCATTGTGGTCAGAAAAGATGCTTGATATGATTTCAATTTTCTTAAATTTACTGAGGCTTGATTTGTGACCCAAAATGTGATCTATCCTGGAGAATGTTCTATGTGCCCTTGAGAAGAAAGTGTAATCTGCTGTTTTTGGATGGAATGTCCTATAAATATCAATTAAGTCTCTCTGGTCTATTGTGTCATTTAAAGCTTGTGTTTCCTTATTTATTTTCATTTTGGATGATCTGTGCATTGGTGTAAGTGAGGTGTTAAAGTCCCCCACTATTTTTGTGTTACTGTTGATTTCCTCTTTTACAGCTGTTAGCAGTTGCCTTATGTATTGAGGTGCTCCTATGTTGGGTGCATAAATATTTACAATTGTTATATCTTCTTCTTGGATCGATCCCTTGATCATTATGTAGTGTCCTTCTTTATCCCTTTTAATAGTCCTTATTTTAAAGTCTATTTTGTCTGATATGAGAATTGCTACTCCAGCTTTCTTTTGATTTCCATTTGCATGGAATATCTTTTTCCATACCCTCACTTTCAGTCTGTATGTATCCCTAGGTCTGAAGTGGGTCTCTTGTAGACAGCATATATATGGGTCTTGTTTTTGTATCCATCCAGCAAGCCTGTGTCTTTTTGTTGGAGCATTTAATCCATTCACATTTAAGGTAATTATCAATATGTATGTTCCTATGACCATTTTCTTAATTGTTTTGGGTTTGTTTTTGTAGGTCCTTTTCTTCTCTTGTGTTTCCCACTTATTGAAGTTCCATTAGCATTTGTTGTAGAGTTGTTTTGGTGGTGCTGAATTCTCTTAGCTTTTGCTTGTCTGTAAAGCTTTTGATTTCTCCATTGAATCTGAATGAGATCCTTGCTGGGTAGAGTAATCTTGGTTGTAGGTTATTCGGTTTCGTCATTTTATCATGCCACTCCTTTCTGGCTTGTAGAGTTTCTGCTGAGAAATCAGCTGTTAACCTTATGGGCGTTCCCTTGTATGTTATTTGTCGTTTTTCCCTTGCTGCTTTCAGTAATTTTTGTTTATGTTTAATTTGTCCCATGTTTATTACTATGTGTCTCAGCATGTTTCTCCTTGGGTTTATCCTGTATGGGACTCTCTGCACTTCCTGGACTTGGGTGGCTATTTCATTTCCCATGTTAAGGAAGTTTCGACTATAATCTCTTCCAATGTTTTTCTCAGGTCCTTTCTCTCTCTCTCCTCCTTCTGGGACCCCTATAATGCAAATGTTGTTGCATTTAATGTTGTCCCAGAGGTCTCTTAGGCTGTCTTCATTTCTCTTCATTCTTTTTTCTTTATTCTGTTCCGCAGCAGTGAATTCCACCATTCTGTCTTCCAGGTCACTTATCCGTTCTTCTGCCTCAGTTATTCTGCTATTGATTCCTTCTAGTGTAGTTTTCATTTTAGTTATTGTATTGTTCATCTCTGTTTGTTTGTTCTTTAATTCTTCTAGGTCTTTGTTAAACACTTCTTGCATCTTCTCAATCTTTGCCTCCATTCTTTTTCCGAAGTCCTGGAACATCTTTACTATCATTATGCTGAATTCTTTTTCTGGAAGGTTGCCTATCTCCGCTTCATTTAGTTGTTTTTCTGGGATTTTATCTTTTTCCTTCATCTGGTACATAGCCCTCTGCCGTTTCATTTTGTCTGTCTTTTTGTGAATGTGGTTTTTGTTCCACAGGCTGCAGGATTGTAGTTCTTCTTGCTTCTGCTGTCTGCTCTCTTGTGATGAGAACTTTTAATAATTTAATCTCTTAACAAATTTATATATATAAAATAGCATATTATTAACTATGGTTACCATGCTCTGGATTACATCTCTAGGACTTATTTATTTTCTAACTGGAAGTTTGTAACTTTTGATGTTTTTACCCATTTTAGTGACCCCTACAATCTGTACCTCCCAACTCTGGTAACCACCAAGCTCTTCTATGATTCTTTTTAAGATTACACATATGAGATCATATGGTATTTGTCCTTCTCTGATTTCTTTCAGTTAGCAAAATGCCCTCAAGGTCCATCCATGCTCTCATAAATGGCAGAATTTCCTTCTATTTTATGACAGAATAATATTCCATTTTATAGATATCACATTTTCTTGATCCATTGATCTGTTGATGGAGGGAACAACTTAGGTTGGTTCCATGTCTTGGCTATTATAAATAGTACTGCAGTAAAAATGGGGTACAGATAGCTTTTTGAGTTAGTGTCTCATTTCCTTCAGATAAATACCCAGCTATTGAATTTCTGGATCATATGGTAGTTCTATTTTTAATTTTTTGAAGAACCTCATACTCTTTTCCATAGTGGCTGCACTAGTTTACATTCCCACCAACAGTGCACAAGGGTTCCCTTTTTTCCCACATCCTCACTAACACTTGCTATTTCTTGTCTTTTTTAATAAAAGCCATTCTAATAGGTGTGAGATGATATGTCATTGTGGTTTTGATTTGCATTTCCCTGTTGATTAGTGATATTGAGCACTTTTCATGTACCTGTATGTCTTCTTTGGAAAAAAAAATTTCTGATCCTCTCCACATTTTTTAATAGAATTGTTTGGATTTTTGCCATTGGGTTGTATGAATTCCTTAAATATATTAGATTTTAATTCCTTATCAGTTATATAATTTGCAAATATTTTCTCCTGTTTGGGAGATTGCTTTTTCATTTTGTTGATGGTTTCCTTTGCTGTGCGGAAGCTTTGTAATTTGATACAGTTCCAGTTGTTTATTTTTTGCTCTTGTTGCCTTTGCTTTTGTTGTGAGATCCAGAACTATCACCAAGAGCAATGTCAAGAAGCTTATCACCTTTGTTTTCTCCTAGGAGTCTTATCGTTTCAGGTCTGTGTCCAAGTCTTTAATCCAATTTGAGTTGATTTTTGTGTATGATATAAAATGGGGGCTCAATTTAAATCTTTTGTATGTGACTGTCCAGTTTCCCAGCACCATTTATTTGAAGAGACTATCCTTTTCCCCACTGTGTATTTTTGGCTCCTTCATAATCAATTAATTGCCCATATATGTGTGGGTTATTTCTGCATTCTCTATTTGTTTCTGTTGATGTATATGTCTATTCCATACCAATACCATACTTTTTTGATTACTAAAGCTTTGTAATATAGTTTGAAATCAGAAAATATGATGTCATCAGCTTCATTGTCCTTTCTCAAGATTCCTTTGGCTATTTGAGGTCTTTTGTCATTGCATAAAAATTTCAGGATTGTTGTTCTATTTCTGTGAAAAATGCCATTTGAATTTTGGTGGGAATTGCACTGAGTCTGTATATTTCTTTAGGTAGTATGCACAATCTTAACAATATTCATTTTTCCAATCCATAAGCATGGAATATTTTTGCATTTATTTTTCTTGTCTTCAGTTTCTTTCATCAGTGTCACGTTATTCAGTGTAAATATCTTTCACTTCCTTGTTTAAATTTATTACTAGGTATTTTATTTTTTTGCAATTGAAAATTGGATTATTTTCTTAATGTCTCTTTCTGATAGTTTGTTATTAGGGTATGGAAACACAACCAATTTTTAAAATATATTCATACTGCATTCTGTAAATTAATTTATTAATTCTAACAGTTTTTTGGTATAGTCTTTAGCGTTTTCTATATATAATATCATGTCATCTGTAAATAGTGAATTTTTATTTCTTCCTTTACAATTTGGATGGCTTCCCCCCCCTTTTTTTTTTCCTAATTTCTCTGGCTAGGACTTCCAATACTATGTTGAATAAAAGTGGCCAGAGTAGACATCCTTGTCTGTTCCTGATCATAGAAGAGAAGCTTTCAGTTTTTAATATTAAGTAAGATGTTAGCTGTGGCCTTCTCAAATATGTCTGTATTATGTTGAGGTACAATCCCTCTATACCCAGGTTTTTGAGAGTTTTTATCATAAATGGAGGTTGAATTTTGCCAAATGCTTTTTCTGCTTCTATTGAGATGATCATATGTAATTTTATCCTTTGTTTTGATAATGTGGTATATCACATTGATTGATTTATGGATGTTGAACCAACCTTGCATCCCTTGGATAAATTCACTTGATCATGGTGTATTATCCATTTTAATGTATTTGAAAATTCAGCTTGCTAATATTTTATTGAGGATTTTTGCATCGCCATTAATCAGGGATATTTACCTGTAGTTTTCTTTTCTTGTAGTGTTCTTGGTTTAGTACCAGGCTAGTCCTGCCTCATCAAATGAGTTTAGAAGTTTCTTCTCCTTTTCTATTTTTTGGAAGAGGTTGAGAAGGATTGGCATCAGTTCTTTAAATTTTTGATAGAATTCCCCAGATAAAGCCATTTGGTCCCAGACTTTAGTGTGTTGGGAGGATTTTGATTATTGATTCAATCTCCTTACTAGTAATGGGTCTGTTCAGATTTTCTGTTAACTGTTGTCTTTTAAGACTCCATTTCATTTAATTCCATTGTGACCTTTATTATTTCCTTCCTTCTACTAACTTTGAGCTTTATTTGATCCTCTTTTCTGTTTCCTTGAGGTGTAAATTTAGGTTGTTTGAGCTCTTTCTTGTTTACTAATCTGGGTGTTTATTGCTATGAACTTCCCTCTTAGAACTGCTTTTGCTGAATCCCATAAGTTTGACACATTGTATTTCCATTTTCATTTGTCTCAAGATACTTTATTTATTTTTTTCTTTGTGGTACGTGGGCCTCTCCCGTTATGGAGCATAGGCTCTGGACGTGCAGGCTCAGCAGCCATGGCTCATGGGCCCAGCCGCTCCGCGGCATGTGGGATCCTTCTGGATCGGGGAACGAACCCGCATCCCCTGCGTCGGCAGGCGGACTCTCAACCGCTGCACCACCAGGAAAGCCCTCAAGATACTTTTTGATCTCTTTCAATTTCTTCTTTGACCCTTTGGTTGTTCAGTATCATGTTGTTTAATTTCCACATATTTGTGACTTTTCCAGTTTTCTCTATAATTGGTTTCTGTCAAAGACACCTGATATGATTTCAATCTATTTAAATTTATTAAGATTTATTTTGTGGCCTAATATCTGATTTATCCAGGAGAATGTTCCTTGTGTGCTTGAGAAGAATGTATATTCTGTTGCTTTTGGATGGAACGTTCTTTATATGCCTGTGATGTTCATCTGCTCTCATGTGTCTCATAGGCCAATGCTTCTGTATTGATTTTCTATTTGGATGACCTATATATTGATGTAAGAGGGGTATTAAAGTCCCCCTACTATTATTGTATTCTTCTTGATTTCTTACTTTGGGTCTTTAATATTTGCTTTATATATTTAGGTGCTCCTATGGTGGGTGTGTAAATATTTACAAATGTATCCTCTTGTTGAATTGACATCATTATTATTGTACAATGACCTTCTTTGTCTCTTATTAGAGTTCTTTGCTTAAAGTCTATTTTGTCTAATATAACTAAAGCTACCCTAGATCTCCTTTGGTTTTCATTTCCATGGAATATCTTTTCACTTTTAGTCTGTGTGTCCTAACATTTGAAGTGAGTCTCTCATAGGCAGCATATAGACAGGTTTAAAAAAATAAAATAAAATCCATATAGCCACTCTGTCTTTTGACTGGAGAATTTAGTCCATACACATTAATGTAATTTTTGATAGATATAGACTTATTGCCATTTTGTTAATTGTTTTCTGGCTGTTTTCTAATTCATTTCTTTCTTCTACTCTTGCTCTGTTTCCTTGTGATTGGCTGATTTCTCTAGTGGTATGCTTAAATTTCTTTCTCTTTAGTATATCTGCTGTTGGTTTTTGCTCTGTGGTTAGCATGAGGCTTACACATAACAATTTATATTTATAACAGTCTATTTTAGTTCATATATCATCAGTTTGAACACATTCTAGAGCTCTACATATTTACTCCTCCTCCCACATCTTATGTTTTTGAATTTACATTCTTTTAATCTTGCATATCCATTAACAATCTGTTATATTTTTACTACTCTTGTCTTTTAACCTTCATACTACCTTTTTAAGTGATTAACTCACCAACTTTACCACATTAGATTTTTAGATTATTCTCACTTTTACTATGTATTTGCCTCTACCAGTAAGATTTACATTTGCATACATTTTCCTGTTACTAATTAATGTCCTTTTGTTTCAGCTTAAGAAATTTCCTTAACATTTCCTGTAAGGCCTGTCTTATGGCTTTTTGCTTCCAGACAGCTGTTGCTTGTCTGGAAATCCTTTATCTTTCTTTTAATTCTGAAGAACAACTTTGCTGGGTATTCTTTCTTGGCAGTTTTTTTCTTTCAGTACTTTGAATATATCATGCCACTCCCTTCTGGCCTGCAAAGTTTCTGCTGAAAATTGCTGATATTCTTATGGGGTCCCTGTATGTAACGAATTGTTTTTCTTGTGTTGCTTTTAAGATTCTTCCTTGTCTTTAACTTTTGAAAATTTAAATATAATGTGTCCTGGTTTGGGTCTCTCTGTGTTCATCCTATTTGGAACAGTCTGGACTTCCTGAATCTACACATCTGTTTCCTTCCTCAGGTTAGGGAAGTTTTCAGCCATTATTTACGTAAATAAGTTTTCTGCCCTTTTCTCCATCTCTTCTTGTGGAAATCCTATAATGGAAATCTTGCTCCACTGAATTTTGTCCTGTAAGTCCCTTAGGTTGTCTTCACTCTTTTTCATTATTTTTCTTTTTGCTGCTCTGATTGAATAAATTTGTCTTGTCTTCAAGTTTGCTGATCTATTCTTCCACTTCATCTCATCCATTGTTGAACTCCTTTAGTCTGTTTTCTAGTGCAGTTATTGTATTCATCAGCTCTGTGACTTCTGTTTATATGGTCTTATATTTTCTGTCTCTTGTTGGAACTCTCAGTTCATGCATTCTCTTGACCTTGATAAGCATCTTTATGATGATTATTTTGAACTCTTTATCAGGTAAATAATTTACCTCCCATTTCATTAAGGTCTTTTCTGAGGGGTTTTCCTGTTCTTTCATTTGGAACACATTGCTCTGTTTTTTCATTTTCTTTGACTCTCTTTGCTGGTTTCTATGGAGTAGATAAAACCATCTCTCCCAGTCTTGAAAAAGTGGCTTTTTGTAGGACATGAACCTTTGCATTCAACCCTGACCTTTCTTGGTTCTCTATCAAACCTCTTAGATTGTCCAGTTAGCCTACTTTGTTCTTAGTAGCTACCAGTAGTTGAGGGTTTGCCAAGACACGTCCGTGTTCCAAATGAGAGGATTTCTGGTAACAACACCTAGATTCAGGCTGAATGGATGCTGGGTCCTCAGGCAGCAGCTTTTAAACTCTGCAGATATACTTTTTCCAGAAAAAGACTGGGAGATGGACATTTCTGTCTGTCCCTTCTGCACCTAGCCCTGGGGTAACAGACAGTTAAGAACTGTCTCTTTGTTTGCCATCATCATGTTAAGCCCATGAACACAGACTGCACTGGCCAGAGCCAGCCTCAAAGGATGTGTCCTCTAGGCAGCAGCCACAAAAGCTGGGGTGCCAGACATGTGCACAAGCTCCTTTTTGGAGATACCAGTGATCTGGGGTGAAGTAGAGAGACAGCCCAAAGATAGCACTCACCAGCCTTTCTGGTTTCCAGAGAGGATTGCAGTTGGCTCTTAAACGTATGCCTGTGCCTCAGAGGACAGCTATAAAGAAAAGCTAATAGTCCCCTTTCGTGGAATGACTGGGCATTTCCGCCTGCTGCCACCTTGCTGTGCCCTGGTTGGGGGGAAAGCTGGTTAAGAAGTGTTTCTCTTATAGCCCTGTGGGACTAATAATGTGTGGGCTAATGTAAGCCCCACTGGCTATCAGAGTTAGATGTTCAGGATGCCCAGATGCCTGGGTGGCAGCTGTAAAAACTAGGGCACTAGATGTGTGAACAAGCTCCTTTCCCGGAGATGCTGGGGACCTGGGGTAAGACAGAAGGAGAGCTCCAGGATGGTTCCCACCAGCCTCCATGGCCTTTGGAGAGTATTTCAGTTAGCCCCTAGATGTGGATTAAATTAGATGCCTGCCCTTCAGGCCAAAGCTTTAAGATATGCAAAGAGGCCTCTTTCACAGAAATTCTGGACACTTTTCGGTTGGGTGCCTCTGTGTTAGGCCCTGGAAGGTGGCCACAATGAGTCCATGCAAGCTTTTTAAGAAGTTTCTTTGTTCACTGTGGCCTTGTGTGTCTTGTGGTCACAAGCCCTGTTGGTTTTCACAGCTAGATGTTTTGAACGCCTGTCTCTCAGGTGCAGGTCTTAAAAACTGGGGTGAAATGTGGGGTTCAAACCTTTTACTTCTCAGAAGCTGGGGATTGTGTCTCCTGATGAGGGTCACTGCACCAGGGGTGGGGCTTACGGAGAGAATGTGTCTCAGCCTCTCCTACCCATTTTGATGTGGGTTTTTTCTTGTGTGCCTGATGTGTAGGAGTCACTCGGCTAGTTTCTGGATTTCTTTTGGAGGACTGTTCCATTGGTAGCTGTAGATTTGGCACGTCTGTGGGAGGAGGTGAGTTCAGAATTCTTCTGTGTCGCCATCTTGAACCAGAACCCCCTTTTACATTTATTGTTAACGTCTACCTTAGGAGGAAAATGATTTCATTATCTCACTTTGTGAGTCAAACAACTGAGGCAGAGACAATTTGTCATCCTTGCATAGGCTCATACAGGCAGTAAAGGGCACAGCTAGGATTCGATCTCTGAAGCAGGATCTCTTGAACTACCATGAAGACTACTGAAGCTTTAGCTAAAGTGAACTAATGAAAGGACAATTCTAGGAGCTGTTTCCTCAACCACAGTATTGACATAAGCTATTCTCTTTTCATGTACTTTTTTCATTTAAAACCATGGTGCCATTGAAGAAAATCAGTTAGTGTTAAAATGGTTATCAAAAGTCCTAGTATAAATAAAAACATCCTCTATCTTGCTCATCGTATCACATTTCTAACAAACAGTTCCATTTTCTCGGGCCTCTCAGTTCATTTACGTGTCAGTGTTTGCATTATTATTACAGCGGTCTGTTCTAATGTTAGCTAAGCTTTAAATATTCCTTCAAAGCTACTCTGTGTAATCATGCTTGGCTCCATTCTATAGCATAACCATTAGTGCTGAGAATGTGGGGTAAGAGTCCTTTTTCTCTGTCAGTGATTTCAGCTGTCAACCTCTAAAACAGTGACACTGGGAATCTGTTATTAAAGCTGTTTTCCTCAAAGCATGGGCTCTTCAGTAGGGAGTAAGAAGTCTGCAACAGTTAACATTTCAGTCTCTTGAGCACTTTATTTGCTATAAATACAAGTCAATACCACAAGATGGCACCGTCTTACTTTCCAACATCTACAGTTACAAACATCGATCTTCATAAAATGGTTTCGGCTTTTTCATGTGTTGTTTTAGATTTTGAAACCTTATAAAAGCAAGACTTGCTACAAACAGGATCAGCGTTCGATATATATTAAATGAGGTCAGATAATTAAATTCAGAAAAAGAATTTATAAATATTCAATAAGAAAATTGAAATTACAAAAGCGGCGTTTTTCATCATTAAACTGAATTACAACTGTGTATGGTTAATGCTGTATCTACACGACTAAGTTTTTTTGTTCAAATACACAGTTTTAGTGATGAAATAATTAATTTACCTCTTTCTCCAATATAACCACCTATTACTTCATTTGTACACCCTCACAAACATTCAATACACATTTCATTCAAAACCACCTAGCTTTCATCTAGTCCAGCAATTACACACATTCCATTTGTTTTCAATAGATGCAACCCATGAAGTACCATCATCCCCCTGGCTACAAAACAAAATACAATTTGTAAAGGTAAAAACTCAGAGAATTTCTGAAATGGTAACCCATTCTCTCTATGTTCATGAAAATAAGCAATCCAATTTGAAAGTCTTTGAACTGATGTAAGCTCTAGAAAACTCAGTGTTGAAGTATGGGAAGAATAAGGATTTGCACTAACATAGTGCATAACAATGCAGTGTCAGGCGACTCATCATTTACAGTAAATGCCTCGGTTGGACTTTCCTCTGGATTGTCATCATGCTGCTAAGGATAAAGTTTATACTCGAGTCTGTGGGAATTCCATCATGTTTTCTTCTTCCCATTTCCAAGCAGGAGGAGAAGGGTTTTCCGGTCCCTTGGGGAAATCAAAGAATTAAACACACCCACAAACAACTTGAAAGCAAAATGGCAGACAAAATATTCCTTGACTCCGTGTCCAAATGAAGTTGAGTCAATATTACTTTCACAATATTTGTATCCTGCCTCGTATTAACGCATCATGAGATTCCTCAAAAAACTGAGAATTCTGAGAGCTACAAAAGAGAAAGCAGTTAAGGCAGTTGATGTCTACATTTGGATTTCTTTTTCAGGTTACATGTCTAAGTCTCCGTCGTAGGCTAAGGTCAGAGGCTTCTGTTGGGGAGGTGTGCTTTGATGTGGTTTTGGCTTCTTGCTGTAAAGGGAAAAGAATTCCTGAGATAAAGAAAGTTCACAGAGCTCTGTTTCACGTGCCAGACACAATTGTGAGGTTCAGAAATTCAAGTGGTTAGGCAAAAGATTGATTTCTCTGGACTGGTGGGTTCCTTTTTGGAATATTGGTGTACTCTGACCCTTAAACCAGGAGAAGCCTTTGGTTTTTTTTTTTTTTTTCAAAATGGTTTAGCAGAAACAATGAATTTGGTAAAGGCTACTTTCCTTTGTTTATAGGCAGTAATGCGAACATCTGTTGCTAATTCCTGAACTACTACGACCTCCACAGCACAGATGTTTAACATCATAAGTAGCTAGAACAGCCAGACTCCCGTGCCTTACTCTGCTCTTGTTTTCAAGTAAACACGCTTCTGCTCTGGCCTGAATCCTGACATCTAGCTGCCAAGTCACCAGAGCCTGTCAGTCAGGAAAAGTTCACTGGTTCTGCACCAGGCAAAGCTATTCTCCCCTGGTCTCTGTTCTCCTTGAGGTCAACCACTTTGCCAGATCAGGGAGGGCTGCCATTCCTTCTCACAGAGAGAGAAGCTGAACTTGATTGAGTTACATTCCCAAATCACACAGCGATGCCCCAGATCTGGGTGAAACATGCTGCATTATGCCCTTTGATTCTCAGTATGTGTGAATCTCAGTTGAGGAGTATTTATAGTTTGAATTCTCCCACACAGTGCCCCACCTCCCACCGTTCTGTCTCCCTTCCCTCCTCAGTGCCTTGGCTTTGCTGTGACTTCGGAGCTCAGCTCTCTTCGGGTTGTCCTCAGCAGCAGGGGAGCCATCAAGTGCCAAGCCCTGTGCTGAGGATTTACAGAAGGTATCTCAATAAATCCCAGGACAGCACTGAGAGGAAGGCATTAGGATTACTGCTACTTGACAGAGAAGGACTAGAGAAGTTATTTACCTTCCCTCAAGTCACTGAGTGAGTGGCACAGCCTGGAATGTAAATGCATCTAAAACACACAGCACAAATGCCTTTCACCCTTCAGTGCATCCTCCCTCTATCCAATTCATTAATTAGGCACTTGGTGGAAACAACTTTTTTGTCTGTATGTATTAATTTTTATACTTCGAGTGAATGTAAATGAAAAACAAACATTTCAGTGTGTACAACTGGCTGGCATTTCGAACACTGCATTAGAGTGTTGTATAACCATCACCCTAAAGGGAAACTGGTCCCACTAAGCAGTCTCTCTCCGTTCTCCTACTCTGTCCCTGGCAACCACATATCAACTTTCTGCCTCTGTAAATTTGCCTATTCTCGATATTTCATATGGAACCATACTATATGTGTGGCCTTTGGGGTCTGGCATCTTTCACTTAATGGTTAAATTAGAGAATCGTTTGATATGTGAATTTTACCACAAAAGAAAAAGATGTTTGATAACATGGTTGTAGGGAGAATCTCCTAGGTTAAAATACTCAGGTTCTAATTCAGGAGAAATTTTGATGTTTGAAGCGATTCATAGATGCTTAGGAGGTAAATTACAGCTACAAGGAACCAGAGATCGTACTGTGTCCCTGCCCGGCACCCAGCGTGTAGCAGGTGCTCAGTGTCTGACTTGCTGAGTGCTGGCTGCAGGCAAACAAACACCTGCCTCGCAGCAGAGGGGGGAAGAAATATGCTTTAAATTCTCTGCAGAGGCGTCCTCGACCTATGATTTCCCGTTTCCCAGGTCTGTTCCGCTTCTCAAGAGCAGTTGCTGTAATTATCTGAATAACATTCAACTTTACCTATATTAAATATATATTCCAGTGTCTCTAGTCATATTGCCAGGCCCAGGCTCCTGCTCAGTTATCTATTTTATATATAGTAGTGTGTCTATGCCAATCCCAATCTCCCAATTTATCCTCCTCTCTTTCCCCCCTGGTAGCCATAAGCTTGTTTTCTACATTTGTGACTCTATTTCTGTTTTGTAAATAAGTTCATTTGTACCATTTTTTAGATTCCACATATAAGCAATATCATGATATTTGCCTTTCTCTGTCATACTGAGTGAAGTAAATCAGACAATCTCTAGGTCCATCCGTTTGCTGCAAATGGCATTATTTTGTTCTATTTGGCATTTGCTAAGGGCTGTTTGTTTGACAGAGAAATGGGAGAGCTGAGTCCTGGGGCGTGGGGAGGAGGGATAGAGATGGCTGGATCTTTACAGAGACAATAATATTTGGTTCCCAAAGTGGATGGGGGGGATGAGAGATAAATTAGGAGTTTGGGATTAATATATACACACTACTCTATATGAACTAGGTAAACAACCAGGACCTACTGCATAGCACAGGTAACTCTCCTCGGCATCTTGTAATAGCCTATAATGGAAAAGAATCTGAAAAAGAACTGATGTGTGTGTATAACTGAATCACTTTGCTGTACACTTGAAACTAATACAACATCGTAAACTAAGAATTCCATAAAAAGAAACAATAATAAAGTTGGCCAGCCTCTAGGACTGTGCCTGGAAAATTCTGCTCAAATATGAGACAGATTTTTCTGCTCAAATATGAGACAGATTTTTATAGCAGCTTCCAGGTATGGAATTATTATGAACATTGTGTTCACCTCTAGGAAAAAAAAAAAAAAAAAGAGAAAGGGGGTTCCCAGTATCTAGGTCTTGGATTTTTCTGGCTCGTGGTGTGTGTTGGGATGGTTGTGATGAAGGCTTCATTTCATATGCATCTTTTCATACCGTGTAAGCTCTCAATAGACAGATACTAAAGTCACGTCGATGAATGTGCGAGATCCGAGAACTTTTAGAGAGTTTAAAAGTTAGCAACCACTGGATAAGATGGTGACTTTGCTGGGGAGCTGTGGCTTTACAAAGCTTCCTGGCTGGTTAAAAAGAGCCCTAAGAGGAAGAGCTGAGTGGGAGGCTGCCCTCTGCACAGGCAGCAAATAGGAGACTTGTCCTTCAAAGTCCCTGTTCCCTTTCCTTTATTAGGCAGCTCATTTAGGGACCATTTTGTAAGTCACTTTCTCTCCTCAACTCTGGTATTGGGGAAGGTGTGACCACCTCACTCCTACTAAATCGGGAGCCACCAATGCCTGGCCCATGGGCCGCCGCCACCCCTAGGCATCCTGTACCCGTGGTGGACGTCTCCCATCCATCACATTATTGTTTACTGCTGAGCCCAGGAACAGCCTCATAACTCTTCCTAACGGAGCACTCTTGACAGCCACCATCACTTTCAGAGTTGGCCCAAGGGAGAAAACCAGTATGCAACCCCGG
This sequence comes from Phocoena phocoena, assembly GCF_963924675.1. Lineage (NCBI taxonomy): Eukaryota > Metazoa > Chordata > Mammalia > Artiodactyla > Phocoenidae > Phocoena > Phocoena phocoena. The sequence goes on along the minus strand of NC_089225.1, from coordinate 23,392,208 downwards.
CTGTAAGAGATCATTGATGGACACGTTTTAAAGTCACCTCTTCCATGACCATTTGCGTTTTAGCAAAGGATAAACCCATTAAGCCAGAAAAGTGAGCTCATTGTAAACGGGCAGGCAAGTGCTGGCACTTCTCAACACTCTTGAAGTCAAGCCACAAGGACCCATCCCCAGACCAGAAGACATTCACAGGCAGCTACTCAGGAGGGCCGCGCCTCGGAAGTGGCGACACCACCTTCAGACTTTCACATTTGAGAGCCCCTTTCCTGCGTTGTGCTGAGCAAGGTAGAATAGCTGCAGTTCTCTGAGTAATTTCCAGGCACTATGTCTAGATTACCTACAAGCTCACCCAGTGGTCGTCCCCACTAAATTACCTCATGAGTCTTTATTGCCAGGGGAGCCGGGCATCAGTAATATTATTTCAAAAACTCCAAATGCTAATGGCAAACGGTCATATCTGCACGAAGCAGTCCTCGAGAAGACGATTTTTCTCACAAACATGTCCAAGTGTTATCATAAATTGCCTTCATCTAAAGTGTACACCTAACAACTGGCATATTTATTAGAGGCGCTCTCTTGTCCTAAGCTTTTTATTTTGGGGGAGAAAATATAAAATCTCCAAAACTGTCATCCTCTAACTCTTCTGCAAGCTATTTAATAGAAATAGATGGTGTGAAAATACCTATTTGGATTCTTTAGGTAGCTCCTATATAACAGTAACTGTTTTGATATCAATAGGGCTGTAGCTTACTTGGGAAATGAAGAGCCCCTAAAAAATGTGAAAGGTGTAGACACTACCTCGAGTCTAAAGAGTTTTTAGGATTACTCGAGGGAAAGAGACTGAAAGTCCAGTGGAAAGAGTGTACATTTGGGGGTTAAGACAAACCTGGAGTTGATTTCACCAGGCTGATGTCCTTATGTAAGTTATTCAACTTTGCTGAGGATTACTTACTCCCCTTTAAAATGAAGGTGATATTAGCAACGCCTCATTGGATTATTATGAAGACTGAATAAGGCAATCTATGCAAAGCACTTTGATGTATGAATATTCGATTTTTTTTTCCTGGCGGCCCGGGTGTGATCCCTGGTCAGGGAGCTTGATCCTACGTGCAGCAACTAAAAAATCCCACATGCCACAAGTAAGAGCCGGCACAGCTAAATAAATAAATAGGCCTATCAACACACCAGGGTATAGGGAAACAGTAGAAAATGAAGTTGAAAGAGTTGTTTGTTTGGGCTCAAATAGTGGAAGACTTTAATTGACTGGTAAGGCAGCCGGAACATGACTTTCATTTTGCTGTCAATGGGTGTCTGTCTGAGGAGGAAAGGGTCTGATCACTTGGCTAAGTTTTAGGAAGATTCATCTGGCTACAGACTGCTGAAGGCAGCATTTGTAAAGAATCCAAATATGGAAGTAACTGTGCTACTTCCAACAGGGGATTATTAAGGCTGGGCATTGAGGATGAAAAAAATAGGTATGAGAAATACTGTACATAAATATTTATATAATTTGGCCACAAAAAAGTAAAGGGCAATTCCATTGATCTTTTATAATAAAAATTTTCCAGAAAATTATGTTTGTCATCAGAATTCAGTGAGGCACCTAATTAATCCCCAGCACCTAGAGTTATACAGAAAGGGCCGCAATAAGTATTTATTGTTGAAGGAATGGATTAAGGGTAACACAATTTTAAGTTGAAGGAAATGGAGAAATGTAAAAGGGTGAAATTTATGACTAAATTTTAATTTTTAATCTTTTAGATATTCTAGGGAAGAAGGAACCATAGAATCTGGAATTGGGGATGTGGCTATGAAGTAGAACACATCCAAGCTTTCACAGACTAATAGACTAGCTGATTATCTTACACTGTATTGGGCCATTGCTTTGAGAGCAGTGTCTCAATTTAAGACGTTTTCCTCCTTCTAATCTTTTTTAGTGGTGAATGCTTCCTATCACTCTCAACCTCATATAGGGCTTTCCACTTCACATTTGTTCATTAAGACAGGACCTAGACAATACTCACAAAACTTACCAATTCAAACATAATTGGTCGAATCATTTGATTTTAGGGTAAACGACTAACTGAAGGTGTTCCTTTTTACTACAACACTGTGGAAATATTAGTTGGATAGAAATCCAACTTCTAGAAATTCAATTTCAATCAATGAAAGTCACTTAATTTTCTTCACTAACCTTCACTGACCAAGAGCAAAGATTTAAAAACCTGTGTAACCTTGGAAGTACAAGCTAGAAATACAAAGACTGGATGTGAGTTGCAATTAAAACTTGGGTGAAAATTCTCAAGGAAATAGTTTGAGACAGATGATGAATATAAATATCTTGATTTAGAGAAAAAAAGGAACACTTTGATCTCATGAAAATTAAAATCCTTTGAAAATTCTTCTTAGGAAGCTAATAAAATATTCTCAACACACTTGAAAACATTCAAATGTATTTACTTCTGTCTGGTTTCAAGACCAGCTCATCAAATAAAATATATTCTATACGATAAGCTAATCATCATTTTCTGAGAGTAACATATTTTGAGGAACTAGTCACTTACAAATTGGGGTTCCTGGAATGGACAGTCAGTTAAGTTTTCTCTCATGGCTGGTCAATGTAGATAAAACAGCTGGCTCTACTATTCAAAATGTACTAATAGGTTGTTTGAACCAACTGGTCAAAATTGGTCATTTTGAGAAGAAAATTTAAGAACTAGCTAGAGTGATGGTTCTCAGCCTTGCCTGGGGCACTTTTAATTATTCCTTCATGTGGTCAGGTTGTTTGGATGCTTAAATCAGATTCCCTGGGGCTAGAAATATCAGAAAGGGAATGTAAGAATACAATACCTTTTAAAATCACACTCCCAAAATAAAATACTTAGGCATAAACCTGATCAAGGAGGTGAAAGACTTATATGCTGAGAACTATAAAATATTAAAAAAGGAAGTGGAAGATGATTTAAAGAAATGGAAAGATATCCCATGCTCTTGGGTGGGAAGAATTAACATTGTTAAAATGGCCATACTGCCTAAAGCAATATACAGATTTAATGTGATCCCTTTCAAATTACCCATGACATTTTTCACAGAACTAGAATAATCCTAAAATTCATATGCAACCATAGAAGACCCAGAATTGCCAAAGTAATCCTGAAGAAAAGGAACAAAGCAGGAGGCATAACCCTCCCAGACTTCAGACAATACTACAAAGCTACAGTAATTAAACAGACATATGGATCAATGGAACAGAATAGAGAGCCCAGAAATAAACCCATACACCTACGGTCAATTAATCTTCAACAAAGGAGGCAAGAATATACAATAGCAAAAAGACAGTCTCTTCAGCAAGTGGCGTTGGGAAAGTTGGACAGCTGCATATAAATCAATGAAGTTAGTTAGAACATGCTCTCTCACCATACACAAAAAAGACTTATACATAAGACATGACACCATAAAACTCCTGGAAGGGAGCATAGGTAAAACATTCTCTGACATAAATCGTACCAATGTTTTCTTAGGACAGCCTCCCAGTGCAATAGAAATAAAAACAAAAATAAACACGTGGGATCTAATCGAACTTACAAGCTTTTGCACAGCAAAGGAAACCATAAACGAAAGGAAAAGACAACCTATGGAATGGGAGAAAATATTTGCAAATGATGCAAGCAACAAGGGCTTAATTTCCAAAATATACAAATAGCTCATACAGCTCAACAACAAAAAAACAACCCATTCAAAAAATGGGCAGAAGACCTAAATAGACATTTCTCTAAAGATGTACAGATGGCCAATAGGCACATGAAAAGATGCTCAACATTGCTAATTATGAGAGAAATGCAAATCGAAACTACAATGAGGTACTACCTCACACCAGTCAGGATTGCCATCATTAAAAACTCTACAAATAACAAATGTTGGAGAGAGTGTGGGGAAAAGGGAGCCCTCTCACACTGTTGGTGGGAATGTAAGTTGGTGCAGCCACTATGGAAAACAGTATGGGAAACTCTTTCTCAGAAAACTAAAAAGAGAATTACCATATAATACAGCAATCCCACTCCTGGGCATACATCCAGACAAATTCGAATTCAAAAAGATACATTCACCCCTATGTTCACAGCAGCACTATGCATAGTAGCCAAGACAGGGAAACAACCTAAGTGTCCATCGACAGAGGAATGGATAAAGAAGATGTGGTACATATATACAGTGGACTACTTACTACTCAGTCACAAAAGAGAATGAAATAATGCCATTTGCAGTAACATAGATGGACCTAGAGATTATCATACTAAGTGAAGTAAGTCAGAAAGAGAAAGACAAATACCATATGCTATCTCTTATTAAAATATGACGCAAATTAACCTATCTATGAAACAGAAACAGACTCATGGACATATAGAACAGCCTTGTGGTTGCCAAGGGGGAGGGGGTTGGGGGAGGGATGGAGTGGGACGTTGGGGTGAGCAGATGTGAGCTTTTATATACAAAATGGCTAAACAACAAGGTCCTACTGTATAGCACAGAGAACTACATTCAATATCCTGTGATAAACCATAATGGAAAAGAATATAAAAAAGAATATATGTATGTGTAACTGAATTGCTTCTGTACAGCAAAATTAACACAACATTGTAAGTCAACTATACTTCAATAAGCAAAATTAAAAAAAAAAAAATCTCTGGGACTAGGATTCAAATATCAGTCCCCAAGAGGTGCCAGGAAATGCCAGTGTGCCATCAAAGCTAAAAAGTACTGATCTAAGTCAAAATTCTAACATGGGAAAGCCCTGACTAATGACGTGCCTCTTATACCTTCTGATAGTATTTGAAAACCAAATAAAAGAATGTTATTTCAAACGAGGACAATAAAGATAATGATTTCCCATTTCAACTATTCACCAATTCTACTGTTGATGATTATTTGTGAGTTCAAGGGTCCTGTTATAATGGCCAATGATCTTAAGTTTTCTTTTAGTATAACATGCCACCCCTGAAAATATGGAATATTAACTTTTGACTAGTTAGTACTTACCAAACAAAGTAGGAAGTAAATACGAGGAAAATCACGATAAGAAAACCACCACCTGAAACGCCATAAACCCAGATTTTCACTCGGCCATCTGTTTAAAATAGAAAATAACAAACTTATCAACAAAAGCTTTATTTCTTATCTAAATTACTGTATTATTTATTTCTCAGCTGAATTCTGAGATTTGCGTAACTCAGAAGCATAGGTGGAAATACCCACATGTGACAGCTATCAAATGTCAAGAAAAAGGTGAAAATATAAAATGTGAGATAGTCTGTCATTTTTTCACAATGCCAAACAAAGACCAGAAACCAGTACTTCATAAAATCTAACAACTGGCAGGATATTTTGAATTTATTTTCATTTGTATATACTTCTAATACAAAAGTACTACAAGACATATGTGTACAAGTATATATTATTTTGGACTTGTTATCTGCTGGAGTTAAAAAAATAGAACCAAACAGTCTGATCTATTTTGTGACTTTTACTGTGTGAGGTATACCCTGACTGTATGTATGGTGTGCATGTGTGTGTATAAATTTGAGCTGTTTCTGGAAATCTCATGGTTTTTGCTCTGTTTTACATGAGCGCACAGTTAACTAAACTTAGAATTGCACTGACAGTAGCAATGCCTTAGCATCTCAAAGGACCTATGTTCCTTTCTGAAAGATATACACACCAAAGGTTCATTATACTACATGAATGTAATTAACTGTGGGTCCAAAGAACATAGCAAAATCTTATGCTAAAGACTTTCGTGAGATGAAAAACAATCAAAATCTGTTGTAAACAACACTTGTTTGGAGGAAAATCACAATTATTTTCCATTGTATTATGACTACCTATTACAATTTTTGCTTACAAGACACTTTCAAGCCTCAGTCAGGTTTTAGAAGGAGGTTTCAATGTAGTAATGATATATTTCTATGGTCATACAACTTTTAACAAAGCTTTGATTCTCATCTCTTAGAAACACTAATGATGAAATTCCCTATTCTGAATTTTTTACATTTGCAGTAAGAAAAAAAAGTCTTTCCTGAGTGAGACTGCATCTGTCATCTTACTACCCCTTAACCTCATAGAGCTGAAGTATTGGAAGATACAGTGTTTTTCAATCCCTAGTACAGAGGTATGTGGTCCATGACCTTTAAGCCATGTTACTTAAGAAGAATCAATATAGCTTTTTATGACAGCATAATGGATAGGATCAACGTTCAAACTATTAAAAAAAGATAATGTAGTGAAAAGCCAGTCTTCCTGCCACCCTCTCTGAGCGCCCTACACAGCCACTACCACTGTAACCAGTTTGCTTGCGAACCATCTTACAGTTTTCTCTGCACATGCAAACAAATGAGTACAAACAGAATACCTGCACTTTTTAAAAAAGACACAAATGGTGCGTATCACTCACTTTGGTACTCTTTTCTACGTCACAATATATATTGGAAATATTTCCATGCTAGTTCATAAAGACAGGTCTGTCTCATTCTTTTTAATACCTCTGTGAGACATATTGCAGTTGTATCTATTTTTGTTTTTCTGTTATTCTACTTATAGACATTTAGGTTATTTCCACTCGCTATGTAATAAGCAATCATATAATGAATATCATTTACATACTTCTCTTAGTATACGTGTGTATATTTGTACGATGAATTCCTAGGAGGAAAATTTTAGGCCAAAATGTATGATAGATTTTTGCCCAATTGCCCTCCTGAGAGGCTGCTCAAGTTTACAATCTCATCATGAGAACCTAATGAAAGTTACTAACCTCCCCAGACTAAATATATATTTTACATATATACTTACACACATACATACATATGTATACAATAGTGTATATATGAATATACATATATGTGTGTGTATGTGTCTTTGTATCTGTATATATACACACACGCACATACACATATACTCACATACGTGCTACTGATGCTTTAGTGAGACCTCCCAAGGTTAAGGACCTCAAGTGTGGATTTGAACACTCATCTCCCTGGAACTTCACCCTAATTCTCTTCCTGAAATAGGGTCTACGAGCAGTGGGTGAACCTAGCTACATTTCATATCACGCTTCCCTCAAATTTAAGTCTATTGCTATAAATTAGCTAAATCACTCAACGTCACAAAATGAATAAGATGTTTTTGAATACCTATGGCATATGCCCCGACATCCACAGGAATCAAAGCTTGAGTAAGATATTGTGGCCATCCTTAAAAGTTAGTTAAGGAGGGTACATCTTGTTTCTTCCTCTAGATGTAGGGTCCTTTGTGCCCGGGCTCTGGTTTTGCTTCATTTAAGCATGTCATTGAGGCACTTTGGTATGGCCACCGCCTAGGGTCTGGGAGGAAAGTTCCCAAGGTATATTGTGGCTGAGATTTCTGGGTCTCTTCCCTCTCAATGCTCCGTTCCCTCAGTCATTCACGGCATTTTGTTTTCTAGAAGAGGTACGTACAGTAGGCACAGAGAATTTTGCTTTCATTTTCTGCCCACTTCACAGAGTGGGAAGTAGAGACCAGTGCTTTGTAGAGATCTTATTGGCCTGCCTTTCAAACCTTCCCGTCACTTACGGGTGATGGGTCCTTGGTCAAATTAGTTTGCCAGTTTCAGCATCCTAATCACTAAAATGGGGATAACGGCATCTCATCAGGTGCAAGAACGTAATGAGTCATGCACCACAGCCAGCATGGAACCACAGGGTACACAGAAGGCATCTAAAACATGTTCATTCTTGTCCCGAATACCCACTAATTTTTGAGTCCTGCAGGCCTGACAATGTGCTAATAGTCATGACAGTCGTGCAGGGCAGGTGCCTCTAGATTGATTCGTAGATGAGGAAACAGTTCCGGAGGGGTGAGGAAACTACAGTCAGTCGCAAAATCAGGACCTTCTGAGCTATGATGCCCGTTAAGGTCTGTTGGCCTCGGAAATGGATGCTCTTTACTATTTCACTGGTGTTTCTCAAACCAGATAGGGTCCCTGGACATTTCCCTAGGTACCTACCTGCATGTTCCTGAGAATCTATTCCAATTTTTGCTTTTAATTTCAATTATATACACAAATTCACAGTTATAAAAATAAAGTCTTTGGCAGAGATAATTTACAATTCAAATATTCTTAAAGATTAATATTTTGGGGCTTCCCTGGTGGCACAGTGGGTGAGAGTCCGCCTGCCGATGCAGGGGACACGGGTTTGTGCCCCGGTCCGGGAACATCCCACATGCCGCGGAGCGGCTGGGCCCGTGAGCCATGGCCTCTGAGCCTGCGCGTCCGGAGCCTGCGCTCCGCAGCGGGAGGGGCCACAACAGTGAGAGGCCCGCGTACCACAAAAAAAAAAAAAAAGATTAATATTTTGGTTCCTTAAGTCAGTGTCTCTTAAACTGGGATTGACAGACTTATCTTCAACCACCCCATGAGAACATTTTACACCACACAACGCTCAAATTTGAGAAACCTTGAACTAGACCATGTTGCTTTTTTCCTTCTCTCCTCTTTTCCTTCTTCCCTCCGTTCTTTCCATCATGAGCAGTGGTCACAATCTGAACCCCAATCCCCCATGAGAGAATTTACGTTTCTGACTCATAACCGATATGTACCTGGATCAAGGGGTTGAAGAGACCATCCTTTAAAAATATCACGTATTTTTGAATTCACAGGTCTGTTTTTCCCAGCAAGATTTTTCACATCAGCTTTTTTGTCCTCTGAGCCAGGTACTTTCATGCAGTAATCCAGGAAACCATTGGACCTCATGATCTCTGTATAGCCCTTCTCACAGCCGCACACTCCACCCTATAGCAGAAAAAAATGTTGACGGTTACACAGTGAGTTGTGTAGATGAAACAAGAACGCTTTAACTGCTGGAGGCACTTAACATTTGCATGGTATGTCATGGCAATTTAGGGTTTTCCAGCACCAGACTTGCCAAAGAGGTGAAAATTCAATAAATAGTTCATCTTTTTGAATTCCAAAGTCAACCGTTAAATAAATCATCAGTTCTTTCTAGTGGTTTATAATTCTTATACCTTCCAAATATGAAACCGCAATTCTTTGTCAATAGTGGGCATTAACTACAACCTTTTCTCTCTTACAGAGATGTTTAAAGCGTCTAATTAAAAATTAGCCTCAACTCTTCCCCCAGCTGTTTCAGATTCCTGCCCACTCACTCCAACCTGCCCTTGACACTGAGAAGCAAAGCAACAGGAATTATGTACGTATCTTCTTTGAGCTTTATGCTCTTTGAGGTCTATTTCTGCCTCTTTCATTTTCTGCCATTGATCACTAACTAGTCTGAACTGCCTCTCCACTCAAAGGCTTAGTTCTTCACTCAGAGGAGACAGCCCAAGACTGTGGAGAAAAAAAGACTTCACCAAAGGCACACGTCCAAGAGAGGGAGGAGAGAGAGAGAGATAGATAGAGATATTGATATCTTGTAGTAATCCGAGTGTCACATCACATCATCACATTCCTAGTTGGCGTCATGACAAGATGACCTTCATATTTGTGGATTCTTGGTAATTTTCATGTACAATAAACCTCTCCAAGAAACTGATTATGATAAAATATAACGGACGAGGATTTCTATCTGTCTCTGGAAGTGAAACTGAAAATAACTGCTCTTCCTTCCTTCAGCAAACATAAAAGCAATAGAAAAGAATAGAAAATAAGCATACGATTATGAATCTCTATAACTCTGCTATTAGGGCTCCTCACATAAAACTATATCTGGAATTTTCTGAACAGCCTTAATAGCCACTCACATCAGTCCTTATGCATCAGCCAGATTTACTTAGGTCATCAACTCTTGAACACATGATTTTGAGAAGCAACAGATACTAAAACTAAAAATAGGGTACCACAATCTTCCACAAAAAGTACAAGAGACTTCCCTGGTGGCGCAGTGGTTAAGAATCCACCTGCCAATGCAGGGGACACGGGTTCGAGCCCTGGTCCAGGAAGATCCCACATGCAGCGGAGCAACTAAGCCGGTGTGCCACAAGTACTGAGCCCACGCACTGCAACTACTGACGCCCACGCGCCTAGAGCCCGTGCTCCGCAACCAGAGAAGCCAACGTAATGAGAATCCCACGCACCACAACTAGAGAAAGCCCGTGTGCAGCAACGAAGACCCAACACAGCCATCCATCCATACATACATATTTATTTTTAAAGCAAAAGTCAGAAAAGCATATAATTAATAAATGCCTACAGTTTAGGTAGCACTCGTATAATAATGCCAATTATTATAGTATTTCCAGCGGTTTTAATTGAAGACATTATTCAGGGTTCAATGGGGAGAACTAATTACGAAAAATTGGTATATGCTCGGCTATGAAAGCCATCTTTTCAAGATGCATCTCTATTTAGTTTGAGTGAAAAGTTGTAACCAAAGTTTCGAGGGAAATGGTAATTTATGTTTTATTAAAGAGGGTATCCAGAGAGTTGGGGGAAAGCCACACCTTCTACTTAGCAACAGCCTTAGCCCATGAAGTTGCTGCTGATCTCTTTTTTTTTCCAAACTGGAAGCTTAATCACTCACTCGCTTTTCTGTGGTAAAGAATTAACCTAACTTGAAGTAGAAGAGCCATATTAACAGGATGGAGCATCTGAATCATTTTTAACCAAATCATTTTTGGAAAGAACACACTATAAGAAGAAACTCGTTTCTTTGAAAGACAGGGCACACCTTTCTTCTATGCGCACCGCACACAATGAGTGCCACTGTTGAGAATACGTGGCACATTTTGCATTAATTCCTGAGCAGTGGTTGACGGGAATTAAGGCAGAGAAAGGGGAAGAAGATTTTCTGCTTTAAAAAAATGTATACACACACACACACACACACATATAATTATTACCCATAACCACATATTCAACTTATGTAAAATCAACTAAAATTTAGACACAGTACAGTAATCATAGTGTAATCAATTTTAATACATAATATTTAGCAAATATGAACATGCCCTTTTTAATATCTTTCAAAATAGTTTAGGTATATAAAAGGCTAAGAAGGAGGAAATAAATCAACTGAGAACACGTTGATAAATAGAGGATAAACGGAGCTAACATAGATGAGATATCTGAAAGACAGGGTCGGCTGTAGGTGGATTTAGAGAAAAAAAGGCTGCTTTCTTGAACACATGCCCTGGAAAGAAATTCTGAATAGCTGTGATACTCCTGCAAATGCCTCTCTGTGGTATCGTGGGCCCATGGAATTGCTACTTGGGCTGCAGGAGACTGGAAAACATCAGACAGCATACATAGAACACAGCGATTACCATACTCGTCCAAGCCTCCAGCACATGACTCACCTGTGTACAGTAGGAGAAAGGTTTTCTGCAGGCCGGGTTACACTGCCGGATAGCAGCAGGGCGTGCCTGAGGGGAACAGCCTCCTACAAAGGAAATCCCACCGTCATTTACAGATTTTTCTACGATGAATACTCATTTCTTTTCCTCTCTGGCACTGGCTACCTTGTAACAGTATTATCCTTAAAAAATCTGTTTGCTGACAGTGTGGCCCAGTTTGATATGATTGATTACAGTACTCCAGGAAGGGCTGTTTGAGATGGGAAACTCTGCTACAGTAGGGAAGCTGTTTACCGTAGAGATTTTATACCTGTGCATTGGCAGTGTGATTCCATCATATGGCCATGCTTGAGGGCAAAGCCTGTGCGTGTCAGGATCAGTAAAAGAATTAATGAAATCTCAAGTGAAGTTCAGGAGCAGAAAATATATATGCGCGAAGATCTTTCTACATATTTTTTTTTCCCATCTCCCGCATACCCCAACTAGGCACTAGACCAATTCCCAATAACCAAACGGTAAAAGAATGCCACTAATCAATTCATGGGACCACAATATCAAACATTTTGGTAACATCTTAAATGTATTTCAACCCGAATACACAGTCACACAGTCACATACATACTCCCACACCTATTTTTAACAGCAAATGTATACACTCCAGGAGGGATAATCACAGATCTGACATAGTACTTGCAGGTCCTTATTAAATATTTTTGAGTAAATGGATGGGATAATGTCTCTATAGTCTGAAAATCACTGAATATTAGTCATGCCTTCCTGGATTCGAGGTACTGAGCAAAGGAGTTGGCACATGACTCAAGGGCAATATTTAAACTATATTTATATACTACTGGTTGCATTTATAGATTCTAGCCTCTGCATTACTATAATTGTCAAACAATTATAGTTTATGATTTTGTAACTAGCGAAAAGCTTTGGGCTTAAGGCTGTGTAGGGAATAGATCTACATTTACCCTAAGAATGAAACAGCTGAACTCCCACTGTTACTTGAAAAAATAAAACAAATAATCCACACAGGAAAAACAAAACAAAACAAAGCACCACCAGGATCCGGAATGAGCAGGTAGGTGTGAAATTGATCACGTGGGAGTTCGTGCTGCCAGCACAGCCCCGTTGCTGCCAACAGAGCTTGGAGGGGGTGTTTTGCACTCAAACCAGGGATCGCCACCATGCAGTGTGTGAACCCCATGGGGAGAGGATCTCCTGGGAGTCGGGAAGAACCTGTTAGAATTTGTACGGTTTATCTAACATTTAAAATTTAAGAATGAAATTAAGGTCTAATAATACTTAGCAGGTGACACTGGTAGCCTGAACTCATTCATCAGATGGCCCCGTGAGGTACACTGGGCACTCCATACAGAGAATTTGATAGTGGAACCCTTACCAGTCCGTTAACTCTCAGCATGGTGCAGTGTGTGATGCTTTCTGTGGTCCTGGTTAGGTAGATTTACCGTATATTAAGTTTTAACAGTGACTTACAAAATGGACGAGCAGCTTAAAATAAATTATTGTATGGAAAAACTGTGGATTAAAGGGACAACCACTAATGCAAAAACAGGTTAACTAGAAAAAGGTGACGCTAACAATCTTTCTATTCCAATAGAAAAATCAAAATTCTCCTATTCTGATGAGCTCTTAGTCAGCCACAGGACTGAGTAAAAAGAATGACAATTTAATTTTCTCTGATACGAAGGCATCAAAAAAAAAGCCCTTTCAAATGACTGAGAAGACCATTTGTAGAATCAAATTGCATTCACTGTCACAAATGAAGACACCTTCCCTCAATCTATAGTCAGATATTAAATAACGATCATGACTAACACATTGTTAAAAAGTGAAGCTTTCAGTACCTGAACATAAGCATCTATAATTTAAAGCAAAATGTTTTTTTACATCGTTAATATATTTTAATTTTTATTATATCCTTATCAACCCTTTTAATTTCACTTTCTGTACATGTTTCATATCATGATACATTAGCACAGTAGTGAAGGATTTTAGAATACGTTGAGATCTGTTCTCAAATACTTTTTACTGAAAAGGTACATCTTTAAACATTTTAGAGACCATTGTTTTAAACTAACATCTGTCTCTTTCAGTCTTTGTCTCAGATCATGATATTTAAGGAAATCTTATTGTGTTTCAGCTTATTTTTTTAAGTTGTCTGATATATGGGACTTCACATAGAAGTGTTTGCTTTCTAAGATGCAAAGGTCTAATGGCAACTTGTCGTGAAGCTCGTCTAAGGCCACTGCCCAGTCTTTCTTTGCTTATAATTTGTACGCTAATTCTTCTCACCACCAGCAACACTCAGAGATCTTTTTGAAGTGCCCACATGAATCTTAGGCAGGGATACCTGTGACGTTAATGCCATCTGAACGTTGGCACCATACAGTTCGTTCATTATTGTTCCAAAGACTTGCTTTCCATGTGTAGTGATAACATTTACCTCCTGCAAGTAAATACGATAACAGCGGTTCTATTATACGTCACATCAAAGCAGAATAAGCATTGATCAGTCAAGGCTAAGAGTTGAAAAGTGCTCTTGGTACCTGTACAAGGGCGTGTTTCTACAACCTGCTGGGGGCAACTGTCTTGGTTCTCAAAAGACTGAATTATAAATGTCCTTGACCTAGACTGGCGACCCATAGTCTCGAAGCTTCTTCCCTCGATGCAGGTCAGTTCACACGTGCTCCACTCTGACCATTCCGTTAAATGGCAGTCTCCTGGAGGATTGCACAGCACAGAGCAGAGGAAAGAACGTGAAAACTGGCCCTTAACGCCATTTACATGCACAGGTTCATGGTGAGATTTGTGTGGCGGTCCAGTGATGGGGTGGGTTCCAGAAACTATGCATTCCACACTGATAAATCTTCTAATTAGAAAATACTAAGAATGAGGAAGTAATCTATGGTTTAATCTAGTTGAGCAAAAGAGCATCAGACACTACACTGCCATCATTTTGCTTCCAATCATGGCAGTTTTATCTAGAGAACGCTGTGACTACTAGCGGTAATAAAATTTTTAAAAGGAAGTGTAAAGATTACATCAACTCAGTTTTTAAAGAGCAGCGTAACATCATAAAATAGATGTTCACAGAAATCATATAAAGGGAATAAGTCAGTTACTGAAGTGGAATATCTTTGAACTTAAAGAACGTTTAATAATCTAAACATACACACATTTATGTGTATACATATATGTCCATATGTAGGTATGTGCTTTTACACACACACACGTTACATGCCATGTTATAAGGATATATTAAGCCACCTTAAACTCATGTCGTATAAGCTAAGCTGTGTTATTAGGATTAAGATAAACTCGTAAATCTTCTGTAACTAATAATGACCTTCACGATTACATAGAACTTGACTGTTTAACAGAGTGTTTCTGTGCACTTACAGCCTTACTTGTCCCCACCCATGTCATCACCCAGGGGTTCATCCACTCATGGATTCCGTCAATATTTTTTGAGCGCTGGCCAATGTGCTAGGTGCTGTCAGGTCAGGTATTATTAACACATTTTCTAGATGGAGCAACCATTGCTCAAAGGGACCAGACTGTATGTCCCAGGTAAAACACCAGTGAAGTGATACTGACAAGATTCTAACTTAGCTCTTAAATTTCCAAGTCCAGTGCTTTTCTTCCCCCCTCTGGCCTACTTTGCCTCTGTTGAAGCTGTGAGGTATATTCCAAAGTGATAACCACAATGACAAATGAATTAAAGTTAGTTAAAAACTTCAACTTGGACGAGAGAGAACTCAGGAAATTAACAGAAAAGAAAGAAATAGAAAGGTCACCATGGAAGGCATTCCCGATCATTTAAAATTGCCTACCTGGGCAAGGCACAGAACATGGCTGCTTCAGGATGCCATCTTGAAAGGGCACCTCTCCACACAGTGCATTGTCTACAGGTACAGTCCAGTGAGACATTGAACCACTGTGGACCACACAGGAGAGGCTGCGGGTCTGGACTCCTTCCCCACAGTCTCCACCCTGTCAGAGGAAAGGATGCTGTCAGCATTACCCAAATCATGATCATCTCAAAGTTTGGGCTCCTGCCATCTCTTGCTCAACAAAACCCTAGTTGCGTATTCCGGCAGCTTCCTCCTCTTGAGAGTTATCTTTCAGTTGTTGACAATAAGGCATCCCTGAGCAATTCTCCTAGAGCTGATAGAGCAACTAAAAGTACAAATGAAGATCTATGCCGTGGAATTTATGCACTCAGAATATGATGATTCATTTTGGAACTCAGCCAGGATTGACTGAAAAAAAAACAATACCTGATTTGTCTAGGTGTATGTGATAAAATGGCCTAGTCCATAATCACTCCCCCAAGAGAGCATGTACAGCCACAGAGCGTTCATTTCTCTTTTCTTTGCTTCTTTTTCTTTTGTAGGGAATTCAGTACTTTCTCACATGGATTAGGTTTGGGTTTCCAGTAAAACGCTGATTTTCTCTATTGCCACGAGAAGTTGTTTTCCCAGAATGCCTTCTGTGCTGAATACTATTCTTTGAAGATATTTCATACAAGTCCCGCTGATATTATTCTTGGCGACTAGAAAAAAACTGTGCAGTGTCTCACAGAAACAGAAGTTTAGAATTGGAAGGCACGTTGTGGTTATCTAGTGCAACCATCTGCCTGATGAAAGATTTCCTACCGTAACATTTTTAGCAGATACCCATGAGATGAGTATTATCTCCTCAGTTTTAGTCAGGTGCTCCTACTTCAAGAAAAGTCCACTGGCTATTTGGATAACTGTAGAGGGGTGGCTCTGTTTTTGCACAAATGCCTTAGAAAACAGAGCCTAAGACAAAGCTTCTACACTAAGGATGTGAAATCCCGGGATAGCAAGAGTGAGGGTGAAATAGCCATCGCAGGTATGGAGGAAAAGGAAATACAAGGTAGTGTGTTGTCAACTGGCCTAAACTTCCGAGCAAACACAGCTGGTTTCTTGGTCAATCACATCTTCTAGACAGGCTGTAGGACCATCCATGAGGTGGGGAGGGAGGAAAAAGGGAGAGACATTACATGTAGCTCCTCCTTGGATTCAGTCCTCATTGATCAACCTTCACCCCGTGGAGTATTAACTCCTCTGTATTTCCAAGGTATGTTACTCAGCTCCCGCTAAGTCCAGAAACTGGTGGAAGAGCTACAGCTTTCATGACTACTACTGGTACGGATGGAGAGAGAGAGAGGGAGAGAGAGGATGACCCTCTGCACGGGCTGTGTTGCTGCAGGTAAGGATATGCTCCACGTTACAAATCATTATTAGGTGACAGTCAGACAACCGGGCTCTGTACTGGGAAACTGAGTTTCAGCTCCTTCTTATTTCCCACCCGCCTCCCACCTCAACAGAACCCAGAAACTGCATTGCTAGGCCTGGGAGCTTCTGTGGCCGTGGCAGCAGCAGGAGCGAAGAGGGATGGGGTGGGCGGTTTCGAAAGCAGCCGTGACAGTGCTTCTGGGCATGCAGCGGGTGACCCAGGGGTTGACGGGCCTGCTGAGCACCAGCCAGGTCAAGGCACTGAGGCAGCGCCTGCTGAGCGTCAAGGGCAGGTTGTGGATGGACTGCCGGATGTGCAGGATGGTACAGAGCGGCTGCTGAGAAAAATTCTTTACAGAAGGAAGTTCGGATTCAAAGCCACACTGGCAGAAAGGAAAAGGGGAGACTTGGAGGAGACTTTTCCTGTCCTCCTCCTGAGTTGCAGCAACGTAGGGCCTGATGAAACTGAGCAGACACACAAATAGGAACGACCACCTCATTTTCTAGAGCCGTCTTCACGAGAATTATCATTTGTTTATCTAACAAGGGCAAGCCCCACACTGGATCTATCAACACCTCATAGCTGCTCTACTCGTCTCTACGGTCACCGTGAAACTGTTTAAAACAGGCAACCTAATCTTGAACCTAAGTGTGCTTCTTTTTGGAGAAGTAGAAGTTCAACACCAATTCACAATATATTCATTCAAACCAAATGTTCTGGTAAATGTTCACTCCCTAAAGTGGAAAATACCTAGCGTAAGTTAAATTTCTGTTTGGGATTCTCTCTAAGTGATAGGATTCTCTCTATCACTTATTATTCCAGATGATGGGTCCACGGCAGAATTGTCTAAGGTGTACGTTTCGCTATAGAGTGTCAGAGTTCGTGAACTTGGAGTCTGAAGATACTGTAGCATGTCTGAAATTTGAAGTTACTGCTCTCTGGAACCTCCGGTAACAAGGAGATGCAATTGATTAGAGCTTTGTTTGACATTCCAGGAGATGGGGTGTGCAGAAGTGACAGGAAACAAGTCTACATCAGGGATCACTTTCAAAACCAAGACGAACAATAATGTGCTCCTAGTATGTATCCATGATCAACCTTAATCTCGTACCTTGACAACAACAGCTACTATATGAAGAGGAATCACCGTCAGCATGATAGCTTCATTCATAAAGCAAGCATTCATTCAATCTCACTCACGAGACTTCACACGCTCGGGCTTGAAAACAGAGCCTGGTGTCTTAGAACCAGATGGTCAACGGCAAGGATCCTGTCACTGACTCTCTCCTGTCCAGATCATTAAGGGACTTTCTGTATACTCTGAATCGGCATCACCAGATGTGGATCAGCAGATGGTGCTAATAATCATAGTCAGAGCTGTAATCAAACCTGTAACAACAGCCTCAATTTACTGAGCTCTGAACTTACGTCAGATACTATGCTAGGCACTACATATTAGTTTGTCTACCCTACCAAAACCCCCTAGCAAAACAGCTACTCTTGCTACCCCCCATGATATACATAAGAAAACAGAGGTTTGGAGAGTTTGAGAACTTGACAAAAACTGCAGAGCGAGGAACTGGAAAAAATCTTGACCAAAATGAGGCCCTGCTGGACTCCAGAGTCTGACCTCCGAAACGGGTTTTGCAGCATACGTGTGGATGCGTGCTATCAGCTGGGGAACTTGGGAAGAGTTAGGAAACCCCAGAAAAAAACTGAAGCCTGAGGATAAAGATTTCCATTTGCAAATCCCTTTCCACATCAGACGGAGGCAGGATTGGCATATCCACTGAGCCCTGTGCGAGCTTCTCTTATTAGGGTTCGGTACATTTGATGGCAATCAGCCACTTCAACATCTCTACCACCTCCAGTGAATGAGCTTTCAACCTGCATTTGGCAGGTATTACAGAACGAGGAGAAGCAGGACAGCTGTGGGAGAAGTGCGCTTCCTTTGTGTGCGGAGGCCCACGTGTATTTTCATCAGGAATTCCCCAAACTCAGCTTACATAAATGTTTAAGAAAAGGCAACTCGCTGAAAAGATATTGTGTTAATTTACCTCACAAAGCATTCACAAGTAGGCTTTGAAGAGCGGGAGTACAGTTCAAACTCAGGAAAAATTCAACTCAAATATCATCAAGATTCACTTTCTCTTTTGCCTCTGCTTTTTAGCGTCACCTTCTTTGTTCTTCTTGCTTCTAAGTGACTAACTTTACCTACAAGGTGGGAAAATGTGGCAGCTAAGAATTCCTGAAGATAGTATCTTTGAACAGCTTCAATGCCATTCCAGATTCTTGGGGAAGAATGCTGACTGGCCTCCTTTGGGTAAGGTGCCCACAAAGGAATAATTACTACAGCCTTGGTTTTTGAGAGCTTTGCCTGGATTGAGTCCAACTCCAGTTGCCTCCCGACTGGCAGTGTCAGTGAGGGAATAACCTCATCTAGAAATCTGAGACACTTCTCAAATTTCTAGATACACCTGCTCTCATGGTCTCCAGGGCCTCCGTGCCCGGGTATCTCCAATAGAAGCCACAACGCCCCCTCTCTATCCCCACCAGCACTGCTACAGAGAATGTTCGCAACCCACCACTCTGGCCCCTGTGGTTCTGGCTAAAGCTCAATACTTGACAGCAAACTGAAACATTACATTTGACATTTCCCCTTAATGTTCCTATGGGACAAATTGGCAGACATGTCTATTAAAAAAAAAAAAAGGTTCCTGATACCTGAGAAGGTAAAAGGGAAAGTACAAAAGAACATGTGAGGTACAGTAGCAGTTGTATGGCTGGTAAGACGTGGAGTGTGGAGTTTGTCCCCCATCCTTCCCCTCTTCTTCCTGTGTTTTCTCTCCCTTCCCCTGCAATGGGTTCCTGAATTCTTTGAATTTATTTTCTGTACTTTCTCAACAATTATCAGGAGAAATCTTCCATTTTCTTAATTGTGATTCCAAGCAGCACTTAAAAAATTGCTGAAGGTTCAGGAAAGAGGGTTTTAGCCTAAGACAAAGTATTCGTATTTAAAGCTATTAGGTTACTATTTAATTAATTAGCATGGTTACCTTCTTTTCTGTAAAAAGGAGACTGAACAAATGTACCACGCATTTTTGTTCCTCTGGGACTTATTAAAATACATGGGCATTTAACTTCTGCAAGGTAATAATGGTGCATGGCAATGTCATCCTGACAGGAACGCTAAACATCTCCATGAGAATACTCTGCAGGTTTCTTAATGCATAATCCAAGTTATTGTTACCTAATTAAAATCTGCTTTGGAATATGAACTGAAGGATAAACCAGTAAAATAAGAATAGAGAAAATCAACGTGCTTTTCTTATACAAGAAGCCAGAGAGAAAAATGCCCTAGAGGATCTTTGCTGACCCAGCAAAAGTTCTGGGTATGTGATATATTATGTTACTAGGCATTTATATTTCAGGTCAATAAAAAGCAATCATTGAGGAAAATGTAGTAACCTTGGTTCGCGTAATGATGTTAAAATATAACTTTCATACACTTTTGGTTTTCTGCCCACATGCAAGATTTTGTCTAAGCCTAAAAGTGCTTTTTTAGGAAATAGAGTCTACGGCAAGCTGTGCATTTCCATAGCATCAGGGTTTTGCCTAATTGCATAATGCTTTGATATTTCCAACAAGCCAAGAAGATAGAGAATTTTTGAGAAGGCCAAAGAGATTGGAAGTCCCCTGAACCAGCTTATTATAAATAGTGCCTAATGAACGGCTATTTATTTTCCTAGCAATATCACTCTGTGTGAGGTTAAGTCATTTGGTTCTTTTTTCCATGTTCTCCATTGCATAAAAATACACCGTGCCAGGCCCCTGGTATTGTGAAATTTATGCCATCAGCACAGAGGTTTGACTAGACAAGTGCTTTGGACATACTGAGAAGCATTTCTCTGTCATTCCATGACCTACCTCCAATTTACATGCAGACCAGTTGCTGAGGACCCAGCTGTAGCAGGGGGTCACTGGGCAGGTTTTCTGCTGGGTAAGCTCTGTGGGGCATGGCCGTCCTTCTCCTTGGGTTGGCATAATGATAAATCGAGTCCGGCTCATTCGACCTAAAATGATAAGGAAGATGTCAGCTTTTCCCTTAGAGTTTGGCTTGGAAAGGGAATTAAAGGACAGAATGTTGCCTTACATACAAAAGGCTTCATTAAAACACACTGAACTTTGTCACGTCCAGGTTTCAGTTTTTCTGCCATTTTAATTTAGGTTTCTATGGAGACACAAGTTATCTAAGGTCTGCATAACGCTTAAGGATCTGAACTTCTGTCTGTCTTCTACTTTAGCCGGCTTAACTCCAAACTCTGTATTGTTGCCAAATAGACTGATCGCCATAAACACTGGCTGAATGTCAACAAATATTTATCTATTAAGCTTTAAAATAATCCAAGAATCCTGCCTTGGGCTAGGGAATATAGTGGTGAAAACGCCAGATGTACCTTCTACCTTCACAGACCTTATATTCCATGCTAGGATTACAAATACTAAAGAAAAATAGAGTTGTATCTTCCTTGTTAGGTTCTAAATCAGAAAGGTAAAAATTGCATATAATCCAAATTACCCTGGAAAATTCCCTAGGAGGGTGCCACCCTGAGGTTCCAATAGTGTCTCTCCATTAATTCAACATGGCCAATTTTCCTAGATTTTAGGACCAATTTCTTTTTTCACTGAGTACAAGATAAAATTGTTGACTTGTGTGAAGAAGCCATGTTGTTTGAAACACATATGTTCAAATGCTGGTCCTCCATTTCCTAATGAAAGGAAATTGGTTAATAAGAATAGCTCAAGAAAGAGTAGGGCTCCCATGTCATCTTATACCCACTCCTAGGCATCAGGTCATAAGCTCATTAAGTGGAAGAGGGGATAGAATTTAAGTGTTTTTGTTTCTGTCTCTTGCTCTCCCTCCTACTCCCTCTTGTCCTTACTCCTTTTTTACTGGTGAGGTATGATGTGCATATAGTTTCATTACTATTAGCTATCTGTGAATCCATGCCCTTCCATTGGTGTTATAAAGTTAATTATGTAATTGTATCTGTGATAAATGTTAACGGAAAAACAGAAGGTCCTATGAGAGCATGTTATGGGGATGCCGCCCGGTCTGGGAAGGAATCAGTTGAGCAGTTGAGCTTTAAGCAGAAATCTGAAGGAGCAGAACAGGTTTGAGGGCCTGACAGGCCAGTGTGGCTGGACAGAAAGAGCTAAGAAGAGACTAGGTTGAGGGAATACTGTTAAAGCTATTAAAAGTGGGGTCTTTTCGTTGATGTCAAAGATTCTACATTTACCTCTTAAGAGAAATGGAAAGAGAGTAATGACTTCACTTCTGCACAGAATTCACTTGAAAACCTTGGCTAAGAATTCCCACATGCCCTCAAGTTCAGGGAGAAGTAAGGGTAACTCACACCTTCAGTGAACTAGACCTCTTAGTGACCACCAGAATATTATCATAGATTTGGTGGTAAACTAATTCTCTCTGAGAAGACCCTTGAGGAAAACTAGGAAGTTCTAGTCATTGGATTCTAAATTCCTTGAGGCCTGGGATTCTGTCCCTAACATGGTACTCCATATATATTAAGCACTAACTGAATATTTGTTTAATTCATATTTTTATAAATTGTCTATATGATATTATCTGGTATCTGAAAATGTGTGATGATATATCACCGCAATTATTTGGCAGATACCACGTGGTAAGCGATTTTCTAAATACTTTAAATATACTGACTCACTGAATAATCATAACAACCCCGGAGGGAAATGCTATTATTTTTCCATATTATAGGTAACATAGGCTTTGAGAATAACAGAATCTACCCATTCTGCCCCCTGGGCACTGAGAAGAACATATGCTTTGGACAGATGTTCCTTCCCAGCACCACTCAAATCAAATCATACAGGTTGGACATCACCTTATTCATATGAAACACTGTCCCTGCTTGATGAACACATTTGGCTCAAGATTTCACATTAATTCTTGTTTAAATACTCTTCAGTTTTATGATAATCTTTATGTTTATTCTCTTGAACTAAGTATCTACTACCCGAATGTCATTATCATTGCACTCTGGTCTCTATCCATCTATGTAAGAATAATGACAACGTAGTATCACTTTTATCACAGCTAAAGAGGTTCTATTTCATTAAAACCAAATAACTTCAAGCTTGTTCTTGAACTGCTGGCATGCATCATGGCCATTACTTTAGGACTATTTTATTGATTTCCATTAAAGTGACAGATATTTTCTGCTGGACATCAAGGTGGGGGGAACCTAATGAAGTCAATGGAAAAAAAAATGATGCCGTTACTTTTTGAAATAATGAAGTCTTACAACCACTCACTGAAAGCACATCCATATGGTTTCTCTGCCTTTTGCTATCCAAACACCAAGATACGATTTTCAAACGATGCCAACTTCTATCAAGAAGCATATAATCATTCTACATTTTGAAGTATATTATCATGTTTAATTGGCTAATATTAAAGTTCGTAAGAAAAATATTGCTAATGAAGGCACGAGGGTATAAAAGGTACCTACTGCACCTCAAGTTTCTTTGGGTTACTTGATATCTTTTAATAAGTTCCTTTTTCTAAGTCAGGGGTATTTGGCTGTCTAAATTAAATAATCAGAGAAAGTATCCCTTAAATTAGGCACTTTCCCCACAATTCCTGAAGTTGTAAATATAAAATCTAGCTACATGGAATACAGATGGTATAGACAAGGAGGCCCACCATTTCCAATGGTCCTGGGAATTCTAAACATCACACTGGATGTAATATTCAACCTTGCACCTATCTCTCGGCAGTAATTATTCTATTATAAAAGGGACCTCTAACGGCAGGAGACTTAAGGAATTGTTTTGTGATAGTGATTTCTCATGACAGGAGAAAGCAGGGGAGGATGTGGGCAAATGAAAGATATTTAAAGTTATGATCTGATATAGAATATGAGAAAAAGAACATTTTAAAATAGCTGATGAATGGTGCTAAGAAACCTGGACTTGGCATCAAAATTCTCTAGTTGGAAACAGTTCTCTCAAATTAACAGCTTGTAAATGATGTGACTGTATGAAAGTACTTTAACTCCTCTGAGCATAAATTTCCTCTCCTGTAAAATAAAATTAAGTATACGGAGAGTCACTATCTGAGGATAATTCATGCTGGGGAAAATGCTACTTAAAAATGAATGTATTTCAAATAGGAATTCAATTATTTTTAATAAATAATGAAAAATGTCTAAATGGGACTTTTTCTGCAAGTAAAAAGTATGCAAGTGGGTTTATTTTATCTAATATCAACTACCATGCAGGTAATTGCAACTATGCAGTTATTATTAGGACAAAGAATAAATCAACCATTGATATTTTTTACATAATTTTATGATGACCCTATGAAAGTTTTATTCTATTGTGACTGGCTTTTGCGGTTTGATCATAGAATCTTTGTTATTTGAGTCACTTTTCATCAATTTTCTCAAGAGCTCCGCTTAATCTTTGGTGTACAGATTGCTCCATTTTGTGCCCCTTTTTTGTGGGTAAACATTCCATTTGCAGCTAGAGACGGACCAACAAATACCTTGATGCAATGACAGGGCATGTGCGTTAATCCAGGAGACTCGTTGACTGGGGGACGGCTTTATAAGTGGTCAGTTCAACAGCAAATATTTTAATAGTATGAGGGGTTTTGCTTCCTATAGATCTCACAGTTATGCTGATTCAGGTGAAGAATACTGAGATGATGAGGACTCCTTGGACTAATCTCATGTTGTATATGAATTTAAAAATACCATATATGAACTACCTTAACAACATAACTAAAATAGAGTAGGTGCTGGCTAAATCTTAATATTTTTAATCATTTATTTTGACAACTACTATTTCATATCAATTCCTAGACCTGGCCCTGGAACAAACCTGTAATGGGTATATAAAGCATGCTACTTGTATTCTATTGGGCTTTTTCACATTAAATGCACACAGCTACGAAGTCCATAATGATTTAGCCTGGTCCCACCCAACCTCTTACACCCTAGCCTACACTCCTTCTGCCCTCGGAGTAAGAGTGAAGGTGGCTGCCGTCCACATCCTCATGCTTCCAATCTAAGAATAAGAGAAATTTCTTGGACACTCTCCAGACAACTCTTGTTTGGGTTTACAAATCTATTTGAAACCTGAATTCAATAGTTGATATAGACAATATGTTTAATGGGTAATACCAATGAGATATAGAAACTGATTCTCTTATTCTTCTGCACTTCAGGCTATAAAAGAGAGAAAAGCACTAGCTCCAAAATGTTTCCACTTGAATAAAGACCCAGATTACTGTAGGTTAAGTTTGCTAGCAATTCTCTCTGAAACTTTTCCTCCCCTCCCTTTAGGAATATTGGGAACTCATTATAAGCAACAGTGATACTAGGCCTACTGTTAAATTAGCAATAATTTCTGGCATTGAAGGAAAAAGGATCGCATGGTAAGACTTCCAGAAGAAAACAGATAGTGGGGCACACTAGTTGTAACAACACACATCCCCCCTCAAAGAAAGGCCAATACTGGTATCTGCATACAGGTTTAAAGCATATTGGACCAGATCACACTCCCATTGAACTCAGCAGCGGTCAGGCTTCACTCTGAGGCTCCACTGACAAAGGGGATGTGGGAAATTTTAAGCAGTAAAAAAAAAAAAAACCCTCAAAACACGTTACATAGGGCTTCCCTGGTGGCGCAGTGGTTGGGAGTCCGCCTGCCGATGCAGGGGACACGGGTTCGTGCCCCGGTCCGGGAAGATCCCACATGCCGCGGAGCGGCTGGGCCCGTGAGCCATGGCCGCTGAGCCTACGCGTCCGGAGCCTGTGCTCCGCAACGGGAGAGGCCACAGCAGTGAGAGTCCCGCGTACCGCAAAAAAAAAAAACCAAAAACAACAAAAAACTCGTTATATATTTGTCAATGTATACATTCATAAAATAGAGATGGAGTCAAACACAATGGTTCTCTGTTCCGACCATACACTCAGATCCGGGGAGCCAGTCACCAACACTGTTACAGTGATAGGCTCTACACAATGGTTCTTCTGGGGCCCTGACAGATGCTCATCGAATTAACTGAAAATCATGGTTTTGATAGCCCTGGACAATTTGAATACGACCCAGGCACACAATGCAAAGTACGTTTGAATGGGAAATTGGAAAAGGAAATACAAGAATAGAGCAATGAAGAACATACCTGTTTAACCTTAAATAGTTCATTAAATATCTGAGCAATTTATATGAACCTACCTATAAACTCCAACATACCGTAGCCATGTAAATACGAAGACAGTAGTATATGAAGTCACTTTGAGCTTATAGAATGTTATTTGAATATTACTGTTACTGGTTTGCTTTCCACCTGGGAACTATTTTTTTTTAACCATGAGTTACATTTTCAAGGCGTGTGCACAACCGTTGGCAGGGAATGGTCTTCCTGAGCTGACATCTGTAAGGGTTGGCCAACCTACACCACAAAGAATGACGTTCAGTGTCACTAACCTCAAGGTGATGACGGTCCTTCCTGATATGCACCAAAAAATTAGGTTACTGAATAAACTGTTTCCATTTTTAAGTATTTGCTACTTTGAATTTATTCTTAAGCCTTTGGTGGCTGCTACCTAGTATCAGTCAGTTGAAAATACTAGCAGATTACAAAATAAATGAAAACAGAAGCAAAGGGATACTAACAACCACCTCGTTAATAGCTGGTCAGGTCAATCTATTAATCAGTTTTAATCACACATGTCTCTGTGGTTAAGGCAATTTATTGTATAATACCTTTTGTCATTATAAAAGTATTCCTCATTATGGAGGGAGGGTCTAAATTAATTGAGTGAATACAACGTTCTAGGATATAGAGATGATATAGCATATTCTTGCTTAGTTCTGTTCCCTTCCTTATCCTGCTTTCTTTGTTTTCTTTCCCCTGAGAGCACCTGTTCTCCCCACCCGCCTCAAATGTATCACTTCAACAAGAATCCCAGTCTCATTTCCTATGTGATAAACTGAAGCCCAGAGAAATTAAATAATTTTTGCAAAGTCACACAGCTAGAAGGATGGGAACAAAAATTGCTTTTACTCCAAAAGCATCTGCTTTCCAACAGATCTCACCTGGTCCAAGTCAGGTATCAGATGCTATGCTGAGGTCATTAGGCCACTTGAACAAGTTTGAGAAGTACACTTAGGCCTCCCCTCTGCAATAAATGGGCTACCTGTATTCACACATTTCATATTTTCCTTTAGAAATAACTACTTACAATTATGGTATTAACACCTTACTCTGTGATAACTCTTTATTTGCTTTTGGGTACTTGTCAGAGTAAATTTCTGAAAGCAGAAGTAAGTTAGATTGTCTATAAAACGCTCGGTTAATTTCATGCAGTTCTTTCTGCTGGACATCTGTTTTTTACTTCTTTTAACACACATCATCTGGAATTTTTATCCAAGTTTATTTTTTAAGTGCCAAGTTTGTCGTAAATACACAGCCTGGATTGACATGGATTGGGGATCAAGGTTATTTTCTAATATAACGGAGTGGAGAAAAACTACGATCTTGATCTGCAGCCTCAAGATAGATCTTCAGCATGTGTTTGGCATTGCTGAAGATGGAAGGTGCAGTAACGATTCTGCCTTCAGAGCTACAGCCCATGAGTTTCCCCTATAGAGGGACTCCTTGGCTTGTCTAAAAATGGCTTCAGGCATCCAGACACCTTTCATCACAGAGAACACTCAAGTTAGGCAAGGCAAAGAGTCCATAAGTTTTTCAGAGTGAAATAGATGAGCCCCAGCCATGACCATCTATTTGGGGGTGGGGTTAGCGAAGTAAGGAAGTAACAAGACCACAGTTTTAGAGGTCAAGATAGACCATGGTATCACGGGAGTGAGATAGGTCTCTTAAAGGCAGATTAGGCACCGTTGCCTTTGCTTGGAGATAGAGCTCCAGATTTCTCTGTGACAGTGCGTATGCATTCTAGCTGCTTATTTTCAGTTCTATTCCCAACAGTCACATTCCAGACCCATTAAGAGGTATCAAAACTTGACAGACCACTGTAAGTATACAGCAGAAATACCCACAACGAGGCTCTCTCCGTGAGATGCAAGATGACAAAGTCACAGAGAGTGATTTTCGCAATCTTGGAGCTATTCTATCAGTCTCACACATTCCCTGTCTGGAAGACTGGCTCCCTGCAGCTATATTCCAATTAGATGGAAGAGATAATAATACGCAACACTGCTAATTATGAGACAAGTATACATTTAGGAGGCTTAAAATTCAGAGAGACTTAAAGCCCTCACTGCCCTTTATGTTCCAATCTGAGATCCATTTCCTCTGCTTATTCTTAAATACACCTAAAAATGATGAGAATTTTTATAAAGTGACATAGCACCCAACCCAGGACCAAGTACATAACATGAACATTTACATATACAGTGTCAGATGTAAAGGGGCACAGTGGAGAAAATGGGGCTTAGAAGACACCTGAACTTGGGTTCAAATGTTTCCTCTACAACTGACAAGCTGTGTGACCTTGAGCAGGTTACTTAATTGCCTGTCCCCGTACCTGTAAAGTTATGCCTATAATTTCACAGTACTCTTGTAAAGAGCTAAAATACTCCTGGTACCAATAATTGTGCCTTTGACCAATAGATATTAAAAAGCAATTATTCTAATATTTCATCTTTTTACCGATAAAAGATAGTGGAAGTGAATTCTGCAAAGGCTGGCTCAGTCTTACAACTGGCCATTGGAAAAGCCAGCTTTAAAACTGGATATTCTCCTCTAGTCTTTCTTTTTTCCCATTCTATAATTCAGCTGCTTGTTCTCTGTCATAGGAACTAATTACTTGATATAGTCAGTAAGTTTGAGCTGTTATAACTATTGGACTGTGTGTGATCAAGGATATGACACTGATCATGTTTTATTCAGACACAAACTGAAGGTTACTGGCTTGCCTTTTAAAATCTTTAAACAAAAAGAGAAAGAAAAAAGCTGGAAAGCACAAACTTGTGGTGCTTTGGAGTTAATACAAAATTATTATTTTCATTATGGACTAGCGTGGACAGAAAAATCATATGCCATCTGTGAAACACAAGAGGCAGGCTGGATTACATAGTATAGAAAAATATTATGAACTCATACACCCTGAATTAAAAACTACGAAAGAGGAACAAATCATAATCTGGGATTAACAACCTTCTTGGAACGTTTTGCTTAAATAATAATTATGAATAATTCATGATATGCTAAATTTAGGGAGTTCTACATTCCACTGAACTGATGAAAATTCAACAAAGATCATCACTAATCCAAATATTAAGCTCTTCTATTACATGCTTTGATCTTGGAAATCTATCTAAAAAGATCCCTTAGTGGAAGTCTAGAATCAGTCTCTCTTTAACGTGAAATAAATTGGATTCAAGCTGTTCTAACCTTGAAATCTTTAACACAATTAGAAAGTATATGCCAAGCATCAGGTGTACATTAAAGAGACAACCCAGACTCTTGGAAATAAAGAGCTCACTTCAAAGTTTCCCCTCAGATCAATGTAGTTCTGTGGGTTTGATGGGGAAGTGTGGCTATGGGGGAAGCATCCAGGACACCCAGCTTGCTAGGATTTGCCCGACAGCCCGGTGATTTCCTAAACGGAGACAACGGTGTGCAGTTTGCTCTTGATAAAGAAGTCAGCGGAGAGCCGCAGGTGCTGAAGTCAGACTCCCCTGCAACTTGCTTGCGCACTTTCATGTGACTAAATAAACTCTGTCTCCTCTCGCGGTCCCTGCCCCATTGCCGTCACCACTTGGAAAAAAGAAAGCGGCTAGTACAAAAGACAGCTGCGGGGCCGCATAGCACAGGGAGATCAGCTTGGTGCTTTGTGACCACCTAGAGGGGTGGGATAGGGAGGGTGGGAGGGAGACGCAAGAGGGAAGAGATATTGGGATATGTGTGTGTGTATAGCTGATTCACTTTGTTGTAAAGCGGAGGCTAACACACCATTGTAAAGCAATTATACTCCAATAAAGATGTTAAAAAAAAAGAATAATAAAAGGTGGCAAACTTATATTAATATAAACTGACTATGGAAAGGCCCTAAATAAATATATTCTGAATTGGAAAAATAAAATAAAGTGATTATTGAAAAAAAAAATTTTTAAAGACAGCTGCGGGCACACCATTTTAGAAGAGACAAGGCGCAGATGTTTTTCAATGGTAGTTTCCAACCTTTTCGGCGCCAGAGTTTGGTCTCTTTTAAGAAACAAGTTCATCTGTGCCATACATTGCTGCATTTGATTATTTGCTGTTTGTCTGTCACTTTTAGCTTGTGCTGCATGAGGATTAAGGCATGATTTAAATGCAGAGTTGTCTCATTTTGGAAACAGTACTATCTACCAGGGGGCTGGTGATCAGAAAAGAGAGGTGCTGGAAGAGTACTGATAGTTTGAGGGCTGGTAGAATAGAACAGAACAGAATAGAATAGAATAGAATAGAACAGAACAGAACCACAAAGGCTGTCTCAGCAGTGTCCTGACGGTAGCTGCCTAAAAATTCAAGGACTATGTGTCCTATTCTTTGTACTGGTCATTTTATTTATTTTTGTAAAGATGAAGATTGGGCACAAATATAATTTATAAATGGTCCTTTTTATATTTTTGTTTGTAGGTTCTGATATAGAGCCTTGAATGCAACAGGCAGTCAAAAAATGCCTGTGAGATTGAACCCTGAGAAGCCTAGTGAAGAAAACACCAGTTACAAGAACTACGGCACCTTGTCATTCGATTCTGACATAAATATCACCTCCTCAGTGGCCTCTCTTCCCACATCCCTCACTCCCCTGCAAGACACTTGTTATTCTCCATCACATAACTTGTTTTTTGTTTCGACACAGCACTCATCAGTGTCTGTTACTTTTGTGTATATTCACTTGTCTATTTGCCGTCTCCCTGTCTTGTCATCACCATCTAGTTTCCTACTAGAATGTTAGTTTTATGAAGTCAGGGGACTTTGTTTCCCTGGGATCTTATCCTTTCTATACATGGTGTATCCTCAGCTCCTGGGAGAATGCCTGGCTTTGGGGAAACTTCCAGTGAGTATTTGTGAAATATATGAGTAAACGTCTCTACAGCCCTGACTTCTAGAAGTCAAAATAGCAGGATGACCATATAATGTATTTTCTGCACTGCCACTTTTGACAGTGAAAGAGTGCGCCAATAGGTGTCAGGATATGGATAATAGATGTAAACTTTATAAATCCTGGTTCAATAAATAAAGGAAAAATAGAATACATATAAATTTAGATTCCTGGAACGTTTGCCAAATATCAGGATTATGGAATATTTTTTTAAAAGGCATTATTACATCTTAATTCAGGAGATCAAGGCATCTAAAGGTCAAGAAAGGATTCTCAAGAACTTATCCTAGCAGACCCTTAGAAGCTAGCTAGAGGTGATTTATAACTAGTGCTATATTTATGTGCCAATGGAAACTATCAAAGGACTTCCAAGTGCTTTACACAATTCGATTTCTCTACGTAGTTAACATCCCTTCTTTAGTCCTTCTGTGCCTTAGGTCACACGATGACTTTCCTTAGGAAATTTTCGATCGTTTGTCTTTGTTTATTATTCTAAGGATTAGAAAAGGTGAATTTAAGTTCAAACTCTAATCGCCTAGAAATCTCTAATAGTGGGATTCAGATTTGGAAAGTATTTTTCCTTGTTTGTTTTTGTTTTTCAAGTAGACTAACGAGGTCTCATGAGTCCACAGCACTAACAGAACTGCTTGAAAAATTAAAGTCATATTTTATAATACTAAACTTACAATTGGGGGTCTTAGTTTCAAAGGTAGTGTATTAGCATAACATGGAGATCTGTTACGTTTCACTGACTTTGTACAGTGGCAGAATTAGGATATCTGGGGCAAAAATAATGATAAACAGAGGTTCTGTCTCCTTGCATTGAACACATTCTTGAGTAGTGATACTCAAGACTTGTGAGTTTAATTAGAGAGAGGAGAAAATAGCCCCTGGCAGGGGTTGGCTAACTTTGGGCTTACGATCCAGTCTGCAAGCTTTTCCCCTTCAAACTTTCCCCTATAGTCCAGAACCACCTGGGCAGTGACAAACGTTAACTGAGATTTCCCCCATGTGCCAGGTACTGTGCTTCATGGGAACTAGAGGGATTCACCTATGAAGAACCCAAACAAGGTCATTGATTCCTTAGACAGATGGATATTAAAATTGATTCAGGGACTTCCCTGGTGGTCCAGTGGGTAAGACTCCACACTCCCAATCCCCGGTTGGGGAACTAGATACTTGCATGCATGCCTCAACAAAGATCCCATGTGCCGCAACTAAGACCCGGTGCAGACTAACTAAATAGATAAATAAATAAATATTTTTTTAAAATGCCATTTGAAACATTGTAAAATGTCTATATTGACACGATGACAAAATAAAAATTCTAAAAAAATTGATTCAATTTATACATAATTAAAGTATTAGAAGGTGATAGTGGGGGTGATGGTGAGATATTCCACGGGAGGCAAGGAATCAAGGTGGAAGGAAGCATACACTCAAGATCGTGACTGAAATATACTATATCACAGCAGAGAGATCCAACATGATGGTGGAGGGTGATGGGGATAGAGAGGCAGGCATGCGGGAGATCCTACAGGTCCCCGTGGACCATGCTCACAATACAGGACTTCATCCCTTCTCTACTTTTCCATGCTACCCTTTATGGCTGTTCTCATAGCTGTAAGAGAGTCACACCTCCTAGCAGAGGCCCAGGAGGACAAGACTGCAGTGCTTCTGGCTGTGGGATAACCAGGGTAGCTCACGCTGGACAGGGAAGCAACCAGTTATTCACATCACTAATGCAAATAACACCTCTAGTTTAATGAACTCATCTACATGTAATATTACCTATTTGTTTACTGTGTATTGTCCCTCAACTAGATTGTAAGCATCATGAGAAGAGGGAAATTGTCTTCCCCCCCCCCCCCCCACTGCTTCATGTCCAACACATTGTACTATGACGGGCAGATTAGTATTTGTTTAATGGATAAATGACTCTTAAGTCAATAGGAAAACAACTCTTTGGCTTTGCATTTTCAAAATATTACTTAGACTGTGATTTTAATGTATGGACTTTGAGTGGGGTAAAAGGACGAGATGTGAGAGTGGACCATGAGAGGAACTGAGTCTATGGGAAAATCTTTAAAAGACCCTAGGGAGTCTCTGATAACACTCTTTCCTGCTGGCGCGTAGGAAGGTGGAGATGGAAATTAACACATAATAAACACCAATGCTGTGTCAGGTACTGTGCTAGACGCCTACATATACTTCATAGCATTTAATTCTCAAACCCCAAACAAAGCCTCTAACATGTGCATGAATTCCATTTTAGAGATGAAGAAGCTGAGACTCAGATAGAGTAAGTCATTTGCCTAAAGAGCTGCAATTTGAAACTCGATTTACCCAACTTTAAAGTTGATGCCCAGCTGGAAACTATACATGCTGCCAATCAGAATATTTGAGAAACTAATATAGGTCAATCGATCACTGAAATCTTGGTCCTAAGATTTGCCATTTGGTTTCCTGAGGTGCTTTGCAGGCTCTCAATTGTGCAGGAGATGGCATGCTGTTATTTCTGGACATTGTGATTCCCAGAGTTTCATTTTGAGTGATGCTCTTTATGGAAATAAATTTCAACTTCCTTAGCTGTGGTTTTCTAAGGCATATCCTGAGTACTGTTGTCAGCTCTGCCCTCTCCAGGATCTTAGAGTTGACTTCGCAGGTGAGCCCCTTTTCCTGCTACATCCTGCGTTTGCTCCTCAGACAATCCCAACTAAGGCAGAGAATTATCAATATGCCCAGTATGCTCATTTGTGAATAGCTTAGAAATGAGCCCATATCCTAGTTCCAGTGGTCCAGTCACAGAGCTTCTAAAAACCTCCTTCCAAATATCTTTGTTTGGTGATCAGATCCAGGTCTTTTAACCCCTTTCCCCATCAGATTCCATGATTCCTCCAACATGCAATTCTTCTTCCCTTTTCCTCCCCTACTTAGTGACTAACCATATAGCAGGATTTTCCCTAGGTCCCTATTCCAAATTTCTGACATTTACCTTGTGATAAACTGTAACTCTTTTTCAGGATGAGAACCCTATCCTAAACCACAGCTCTGTGCTTGCCTGTTATGCTCTCCTTGTTCTCTGTATATGGACACATGTTTTGATCCCTACTTTAGCCTGATGGCTGGAGTGCCATCTGTTGCTGCCATTTGCCTAGCTCCCGAGTATCAGCTGCCCCCTGAATTCCTTGCCATTGTTCATTATTTACCCAGGAACTTATAGTATTAATAGCTATCTGTTCAGCAAAGATTTATACTCCCTTTCCTCCACAGGAACCGTTTCCTCCATAACACTGTTGCTAAGAAGCGACTAGCCATCCAGAAACTACATTTCCTACTCTGCTATCTTGCACTGAGCTGGAGAAGTGCAACCAAATTTTATCCGATGGAATATAGATAGCAGAGATATACACAACTTCCAATCTGGTCCATAAAAACCTCCCCAGGACGAGCTGGATATCACCCTCCAGAGAAACTTGATTATGCTTAAGCGGTAGGGCCTCCATCAATCTGTGTCCATGGTTGACTTCGTGAAGCAGAAACTACCCCTTCCTTTATGGGAGTGAAAAATTAGTTTCTAATCTATGATATGAAGCCACTGTGACTGGGGGGGTTTACCTGATACAGGAACTAATTTTACTTATAGGATACATCTTCTTCTAAAAGCCACAGAGGCTAACAAATTTTGAATTGGTTGAACTTAGGACCTTTACAATAAACACCGTCCCATGGGGTCAGCGGCCCCTCCGGGGTCTGTCACTGTTACTAGGCCAGTTCTTCACCCTCTGCCTCATTATAAAGGACTGATACTACTCAGCCATAAAAAAAGAACGAAATAATGCCATTTGCAGCAACGTGGATGCCACTAGAGATTATCATGCTAAGTGAAGTAAGTCAGACAGAGAAGGACAAACACCATCTGGAATCTAAAATATGGCACAAATGAACCTATCTATGAAACAGAAACAGACTTACAGACATAGAGAACAGACTTGTGGTTGGTTGCCACGGGGGAAGGGTGTGAGAGAGGGAAGGTCTGGGAGTTTGGGCTGAGCAGATGTAAACTAATATATAGGAAGGATAAACAACAAGGTCCTACTGTGTAACATGGGGAACTATAGTCAATATCCTGTGATAAACCATAATGGAAAAGAATATTTAAAAAAAGAACGCCTACTATGTGTATAACTGAGTCACTTTGCTGACAGCAGAGATTGCCACAGTATTGTAAGTCTACTATACTTCAACAACAAAAAAGAAACATTAAAAAATAAAAAAGGACTCATAGGAGGCCAGGCTCGTTCCCTCTGCTCCCCTGGGTCAGCCTCATGTGATGTCCAGCTGGCCAACATGCCTTATCCCGTGTGTCAAGCTATGGCATACGGAGAGATACTTAAAGACTAAATTGTTTTGTGGGAACCAACACAGGGAAGCCACATACCTCCATGACCACAAGTCTGTGAGCACTCTGTCCAAGCCGTCCACCCCGAGAGCTGACAGTTGACCACGCATTCCACCAGGCAGTGAAGGCTCATCCTCTGGGGCTTCTCCAAGTTATGCTGCAGATGGGAGGGAAATGTGATTGTACTGGAGAATTCACAGCAACATCCAATCAAATCACTATCCTTTTATGGGATAATAATCTTTATTCTATGAGAATAACCTTTCTGCATTTTTGTGGGGAAAAATATCCTGGCTTGTAGAAACTGATGGCAAGCCTAGAAAATGATGGTCCTTATTTCACGAAATAGAAACTTGTCAGCCCCAATTTTTTTTGATAAAATCCTCAACTTTAGAAGTAGATTGGCAGTTAAGGTACCGGGAAAGCAGGCAGTTATGTGACACAGAGATCTGTCCTGTCACTCAGCCAGTAAGGAACCAGGAGGATGCCTCGCTGTTAAATCTAGGCTCCTTGCCCTCTGGATGGGCCAACAGTACATAGAGAGCTCAAATTAATAGCTACCTAGGCTAAAATAATAAATAGAAAAAGAATAAAACTCAAATCTACAAACCACCTAAAGTTTGTAAAAAAGACCAATTAGCTAAAAACAGTCACGGTCTTAATCAAGGGAAAAGTTGATGATACTGTTTCTTTTCCTCTTATCCTCTCTGAAATCCACATCTAGGCAAAATTACACATTTCCTAATGGCCAAGGTAGAAGAGGTCTTAGTGAAAGAATAAATCATCCAAGAAACACAGAAAGAATAAAAAAATTCTGTTTTAGGAATCACACACTGTGTGATTGGGGAAAATGCTAACACTCAATACAAGTTACATATTAGCAATGTCCACACTGAGATAAAATTAATGATTATAGCATGATTACTTGCTAAGTGGGCAAAACAGAAATGACCACATGGGATCTATGACCCATTTGAGATATATAGGTATTCTAGTTAGGTTAATTTGGGACTTTAACGTTCTTTAAATATTTGCTGGATATATGGGAATTTAGAAAGCAGAGAAACTGATTTTTCTATTAATGAATAGTTTATATCGCTCTTTGTATCAAAAGGAAAGCTTTATTATGTACACTAAATGTAAGATTTTCACTTATTTGGAGTTGTTGTAGATTGGTGATTTATTTGTCTTGAAGCAGACAACATCTTGAGAGGGAGATGAAATTAAACAAAATGTTAAAATAAATCACTGACACTTGGTAGACGGAACTCTGCCCTGTATTAGCCAGTCTCAGCATTTCATTAAATGGGCTGTTCAATTTCAGATGGTCTAGTCTCAGGGCTGGTGTTGGTCCATGGTGGTACTGTTGGTTTAAAGAGATGTTATGGCAGTACTTAACAAGGCTGAATCAGGATCGGTGAGGAGGGTTTTGTTCTGATTTTAATTTCCACTTGTGGACTCTTCTTACTTAAGGAGAAATGGGACAACTTTTATTTTGCTGGTTTCCGTGGAAACCTGAGCTAACTGGCCCCACCTATTTCCAATTATTCCAAAGACTGTTTTAGTGATTCTTATAATGGGACAGCATATGGTCATCTTTATTTCTATTAAACTGCCCCCATCGTGCATTTCACTTATACATTGGGAAGGAAACGCCAACTTTCTTGGAACAGGTTTGATTATAGTTTTTGTCCAAACTCCACATATTTTGTCATTGGGAAAAAAAGGGAGCAATAAAATTACAAAAATTCAAAAGCCACTAATTTGAAACTTGGTAGGCAGGCATTTTGACTTACCTTGAGAAGAAAAACGCAACTGTGCTAATTACCTAGCAATCATTTGCTCAGCAAATTAGCAAAGTATTCTAATAGCAAGTGTCAGTGTTCATCTTATATGCAAGGAACGGTGTTTCCTATTTAGGCAAATGAATCACCCGCCCGATACAAAGAGTCATATTTAAATATTAGAGTCACCTGATGTCAATAGTTTGTTGGCAAATAAGTTCTTTAAAATAATGGAAAAAACTGTATTTTTAATGAATCCATTTCCCCAATGCAAAATGACCTTTCCTGGTCATTTTAACTAAGTTCAAACGAGTGAGATATAACTGTATGATACTAGTACCTCTACTCTGACTGAACCTAAGCTGTGATGAGTAGAAATCAGACTGTCATTTATATCAAGCACTGTGGAGGTTGCAGACCAATATTCAAACAAATAAACAAACAAACAAAGCCATGGGTGTGGGATACAAGTATACACAACTCACCTGCTCGCACTGGTCCACACTGACAGGCTTGCCATCACTGCGCACACAGCTCAGAAGGCGGGTCCTGATGCCTTGCCCACAGGTCGCATTTTCACTCAGCTGGCACGTGCTCCACTCTACAGGCACAGGGTCACCACACTGAGTTTCAAAGTTATGACCATGTGAGCAAAATACAACACACCTTTGATTCTCTGCATTGGTGGAGGAGAGTGTGCACAGAATCCTAAAACCACTTTCAAGTGGCTTCTAAAAGCATCCTGCAATTCTTTTATTGAAAAACAATCAATCAGATCACCAAATAACAAAAGTGAGCTACCTTCCTAAGTTTGGTTTCTTGAGGTCAAAAGCCAAGTAATTTTTAGAAACCGTCTCATAGTTGGCTGAGGTAGGAAAAGAGAAACACTAAGCACAAGGGCAAAGGAAAACCAGTTTGGAATCATCTATTTGCTGGGGATAATTGAGAGAGGAAAACAAGAACAACAACAACCAGAAATGATGCTAGTCTTTGATGTAAACTTGAAGATGTTTTCAAGGAATAAACATAATTTTCTAAAGGTACATTGGAGCCAAGAGAGGTACCCCAGAAGGGAAAGGGGGCAAGATATATGCACTATTTCAGGAACTCTCATTTTAAGAAAATTATTCTCTCATGAGAGAAGCTTTTGTCAGTCTGGCTAATTGTATTACAAACTGGACACCAGGAGTTAGAATAAACCATCCCATGACTAATTCTTTTTTAAAAAATCTTATTTTGTTCTTGTGGGTAGAAAAAAAGAAAAGATCCTAGATCATATACAGTAAGAACCTATCTAAGGAGATTTTTCATATGTGGTAGATGATCTAAGAGTTTAATAGGAAGAGCAAAGCCATATATAGTAAAATCAGCATTTTAAAGACATGCTCTTCCAGTAAAAGGAAATTTTACTGTATTTCTCAAAAATTATTATGAAAACTAATGATCTGAAGGACCTTTAACTAAAGAAAAAGGGAACATATGCCAGGTCAATGTTTACCTATAAAGACAATCAGACAGCCCCATAGAATTCCCTAGGAGGTTCTCTACACGAGAAATCTCGGTAGTGCCGCTGTGTCCTCAGTGGGGAATTAGTTTCAGGAAAAGGCTATTGTTTTGCCTCTGCAGGCATGTGGCCATTTGGTCATCAGTACTGAATTCTATGCTGAGACAACCGCTTCCACATTTCGTGGCATTCTGTGTGTCTGCCGCTACAGGGAATGGCAGGGAGCAGATCAATGTGACTACACAGTCCTTTGGTATCAGACTGAGCCCTGTGGTGCCCAAGAGAAACCTGAGCTGTGTCTGAATGAGGCTGTGGTGATTTTCAGTGCCTCTAAAACATCCCTATCCAGTCAGGTCCCCCATTCATCCTTCGTGAGCCCCATAGAGCAAGTACATCACAAGCTTGAATTTCTGGAAATAACAAAAGCCATGGACCAGCTCCATTCTATGACAGCTTGGTTCCTTGCTTCGTGGTTTTCAACCGTACCTGTTAGATTGTACTGGAACTGGAAGCAATTTTCATTGAGGAGGCAGGGCCGCACCTGTGAGTCTTCAGCGCACGTCCTTGAGCTCAGTGACGGCCTCAGCAGATGGCGGGTCCTTCTCTGCGTTGTGTGTGGATCACACGACTGTGAAAATCAAAGAGCAGGCAGAGTTATAAAGGACCCCATGTTTGTTGATAAATTCTATGTGCTTATCTGTATACACGGAGACACATGTACAGCAGCCACAGGGTAGAGACTGTTGAGAGTATGAAACAGAATATTTAGAAAACAAAACCATTATGGGATTCAATGTAAATAGTTTTGGGGGTTTTCACCTGACAGCTCTTTCTTGTTCTACATTACACTGAAGCCTACATTTCTATCTCCCATGTATACTTAGGCACATGAGACTATTTTCATCCATTAAACACTCTCTATTCTAAAATGCGTCTGCCATGTAGCAAGAGACGAATGCATTTTGATGTTTCAATGAATGAAAAAAAGGAAGATAATGTCCCTTGTGCCCTCAGATAGTCTAACCCAATAGAAATAATCACACAGAACATTTTAATGAGAAAATCATTAAAAAAAAAACAGAGAGAGGGAATTATGAAATCAATATTGCCGATATACCAAAACTTTCCTCTTATTTGGGAGGACCTCTGATCCACAGAAGATGAGCCACTGCATGCTGTTGCCATTTCAGCAAAATAAATGTACAACTATGAACTTCAAAGATCTCCTGCAAAAATCAAAATCTACCCAGGGGTCTCACATGTCCTCTTATAGCCTCAACTCATATGACATTCTTGAGCCAGGTAAAGCTACCTGCTACCTGTCATCCATCTGCTCTACTCACAGAGGACCTTCAGAAGTTCCCCACTACTGCAATAATCTCCTTTCACATGTCCTAAATCCTAAACTTCTTCTTCTTTAGAACACTAACCAAGGCTTCATCGTTGACAGTCTTTCTCTTAAGAATGACAGATCCTTCTCTTCCTTCCTAAGCAACCCATGCTGAAGAGCACAGGCTTTGATTCTAAACATATACATATAAGTTCCACCTGCCCTTATATGATCATTCTTTGTTTATTACTCTGTCTCCTTTTCTTTATAAACTCTTTGAAGGCATGATGGATCATGATTTCTACTTC
Source organism: Phocoena phocoena (assembly GCF_963924675.1). Taxonomy (NCBI): domain Eukaryota; kingdom Metazoa; phylum Chordata; class Mammalia; order Artiodactyla; family Phocoenidae; genus Phocoena; species Phocoena phocoena. Next base: position 23,352,086 of record NC_089225.1, on the reverse strand, counting down.
CCATATCACTCCCCGAAAATCTTGATATACATTTTACCCGCAGTGGTTGTTCAATAAACACCATTAAATATGGTCACGACAATGTAATTCCAGACCTAAAAACCTCGGGCACATAGATGTTTAAGCCACAGGAAAAAGAGAAGTCTCTGAAGTGATGTCATCAAATCATCATTTCCATATTTGGGATGTTTATTTTTTTATTCCTTTACCTTTTCAGATATTGTAGCAAGAACAACCTGTAAACTTAATCTTGGCTGTTAATTAAAATGATAATGTTGGATGGCACTGAAATATGCAGAAAAATGCCACAAAAGTCTCTTCTAATTTTAAATGTTTAGAGCCATTGAAACACATTTACTATCCATGTGGCTTTATAGTTGAATCATCTCTCAATACTTTTTTTTTTTTTTTTTTTTGCAGTACGCAGGACTCTCATTGTTGTGGCCCCTCCCATTACAGAGCACAGGCTCCGGACGCGCAGGACCAGTGGCCATGGCTAACGGGCCCAGCCGCTCCGCGGCAAGTGGGATCCTCCCAGACTGGGTCACGAACCCATGTCCCCTGCATCAGCAGGCGTACTCTCAACCACTGCACCACCAGGGAAGCCCTGTCAATACTTTTAAAGTCATTTCATGTTTTCATTGTATCAAATTGTCTCTAGATGATCAAGAAGAGCCACTGAAATCAGGTAATTATTCTGAATTATCTGAAAAGGAATCCCATGCTAAATGCTTACAAATAATTTCTTATTGGTTCACCAATTAGTTTGTTTGTTCTCATGGGAAGGAATAATAACTTAAATGATTTACCAATGAAAGAAAATGAAAGTATCTTAAAAGATACTCCTTCTTTGAGAAGATAAACAAAATTGATAAACCATTAGCCAGACTCATCAAGAAAAAAAGGGAGAAGACTCAAATCAATAGAATTAGAAATGAAAAAGAAGTAACAACTGACACTGCAGAAATACAAAAGATCATGAGAGATTACTACAAGCAACTCTATGCCAATAAAATGGACAACCTGGAAGAAATGGACAAATTTGTAGAAAGGCACAACCTGCCAAGACTGAATCAGGAAGAAATAGAAAAAATGAACAGACCAATCACAAGCACTGAAATTGAAACTGTGATTAAAAATCTTCCAACAAACAAAAGCCCAGGACCAGATGGCTTCACAGGCGAATTCTATCAAACATTTAGAGAAGAGCTAACACCTATCCTTCTCAAACTCTTCCAAAATATAGCACAGGGAGGAACACTCCCAAACTCATTCTATGAGGCCACCATCACCCTGATATCGAAACCAGACAAGGATGTCACAAAGAAAGAAAACTACAGGCCAATATCACTGATGAACATTGATGCAAAAATCCTCAACAAAATACTAGCAAACAGCATCCAATAGCACATTAAATGGATCATCCATCATGATCAAGTGGGGTTTATTCCAGGAATGCAAGGATTCTTCAATATATGCAAATCAATCAATGTGATAAACCATATTAACAACTGAAGGATAAAAACCATATGATCATCTCAATAGATGCAGAAAGAGCTTTCCACAAAATTCAACACCCATTTATGATAAAAACCCTGCAGAAAGTATGCACAGAGGGAACTTTCCTCAACATAATAAAGGCCATATATGACAAACCCACAGCCAACATTGTCCTCAATGGTGAAAAACTGAAAGCATTTCCACTAAGATCAGGAACAAGACAAGGTTGCCCACTCTCACCACTCTTATTCAACATACTTTTGGAAGTTTTAGCCACAGCCATCAGAGAAGAAAAGGAAATAAAAGGAATCCAAATCGGAAAAGAAGAAGTAAAGCTGTCACTGTTTGCAGAGGACATGATACTATACATAGAGAATCCTAAAGATGCTACCAGAAAACTACTAGAGCTAATCAATGAATTTGGTAAAATAGCAGGATACAAAATTAATGCACAGAAATCTCTGGCATTCCTATACACTAATGATGAAAAATCTGAAAGTGAAATTAGGAAAACACTTCCATTTACCATTGCAACAAAAAATAAAATATCTAGGAATAAAACTACCTAAGGAGACAAAAGACCTGTATGCAGAAAATTACAAGACACTATGAAAAAAATTAAATATGATACAAATAGATGGAGAGATATACCATGTTCTTGGATTGGAAAAATCAACACTGTGAAAATGACTCTAGTACCCAAAGCAATCTACAGATTCAATGCAATCCCTATCAAACGACCACTGGCATTTTTCACAGAACTAGAACAAAAAATTTCACAATTTGTATGGAAACACAAAAGACCCCGAATAGCCAAAGCAATCTTGAGAATGAAAAATGGAGCTGGAGGAATCAGGCTCCCTGACTTCAGACTATACTACAAAGCTACAGTAATCAAGACAGTATGGTACTGGCACAAAAACCGAAAGATAGATCAATGGAACAGGATAGAAAGCCCAGAGATAAACCCATGCACATATGGTTGCCTTATCTTTGATAAAGGAGGCGGGAATGTACAGTGGAGAAAGGACAGCCTCTTCGGTAAGTGGTGCTGGGAAAACTGGACAGGTACATGTAAAACTATGAGATTAGATCACTCTCTAACACCATACACAAAAATAAGCTCAAAATGGATTAAAGACCTAAATGTAAGGCCAGAAACTATCAAACTCTTAGAGGAAAACATAGGCAGGACACTCTATGACATAAATCACAGCAAGATCCTTTTTGACCCACCTCCTAGAGAAATGGAAATAAAAACAAAAATAAACAAATGGGACCTAATGAAACTTCAAAGCTTTTGCATAGCAAAGGAAACCATAAACAAGACCAAAAGACAACCCTCAGCATGGGAGAAAATATTTGCAAATGAAGCAAGTGACATAGGATTAATCTCCAAAATTTATAAGCAGCTCATGCAGCTTAATAACAAAAAAACAACCCCATCCAAAAATGGGCAGAAGACCTAAATAGTCATTTCTCCAAAGAAGATATACAGACTGCCAACAAACACATGAAAGAATGCTCAACATCACTAATCATTAGAGAAATGCAAATCAAAACTACAATGAGATATCATCTCACACCAGTCAGAATGGCCATCATCAAAAAATCTAGAAACAATAAATGCTAGAGAGGGTGTGGAGAAAAGGGAACCCTCTTGCACTGTTGGTGGGAATGTAACTTGATACAGCCACTGTGGAGAACAGTATGGAGGTTCCTTTAAAAACTACAAATTGAACTACCATATGACCCAGCAATCCCACTACTGGGCATATACCCTGAGAAAACCATAATTCAAAAAGAGTCATGTACCAAAATGTTCATTGCAGCTCTATTTACAATAGCCCGGAGATGGAAACAACCTAAGTGTCCATCATCGGATGAATGGGTAAAGAAGATGTGGCACATATATACAATGGAATATTACTCAGCCATAAAAAGAAACGAAATTGAGCTATTTGTAATGAGGTGGATAGACCTAGAGTCTGTCATACAAGGTGAAGTAAGTCAGAAAGAGAGAGACAAATACCGTATGCTAACACATATATATGGAATTTAAGAAAAAAAAAATGTCATGAGGAACCTAGGGGTAAAACAGGAATAAAGACACAGACCTACTTGAGAATGGACTTGAGGATATGGGGAGGGGAAGGGTAAGCTGTGACAAAGCGAGAGAGAGGCATGGACATATATACACTACCAAATGTAAAATAGATAGCTAGTGGGAAGCAGCTGCATAGCACAGGGAGATCAGCTCGGTGCTTTGTGACCCCCTGAAGGGGTGTGATGGGGAGGGTGGGAGGGAGGGAGACGCAGGAGGGAAGAGATATGGGAACATGTGTGTATATATAGCTGATTCGTTTTGCTGGAGGGCGGAGGCTGGCACACCATTGTGAAGCAGTTATACTCCAATAAAGATGTTAAAAAAAAAAAAAAAAAAGATACTCCTGATTAGTGTTCTGCTACTTTTCTACCTTATAAAAATCCATTAATGTTTGAACCAAATGAGCATGTGTAAGGATTATGAACCTGCTTAGTCTAAACCATCAAATAAAGCAAAAGAGAAAATAACACCCACAAACATACAATTGAAATGACTATGTAACCTTGAACAATTCACTTATATATTCTGTATCTTAGTTCTTCATCTAGACCTGGGTGAGAAAGGGGTTTGAAGAAGACAGGGGCATAATTTGATAGTCTTTAAGAACACCTTCCCTCAGACCTTATATGCGTATCAGTCTCTAGTCCGCTGGATATGCTTTTAAGATGATACCCTCTCTCTGCCTGTCATTCATAGCCATGTAGACTTTAATTATCACTTTCTAGAAATTAATAATATTGAAAACTAACACTGCAGCTAACTGTCTTACTAACACTATCCACAGAAACAGGCAAAGAAGAGGCGCAGATGACTGAAATCCACAAACACAATCCAACCTAATCTCAGGTGATATTTGTACATTCCACCTTTTAAAATTGCCCTAGTGCTGCTAACAAGTCATAGATTGACTTAGTGTGTCTCCTCACTCCTTTCTCTTCATTAGCTATTTATTGGAAGTTCATAAGATAATGAATAGGTCACTAGGGAGATGAGGGTGGGCTAAGAAAAAAAGAATGACAGAGGAGGCTTACACCCAGATGATTTCTTTATTGGATCAAGACTCTTCAGATATAAACTGGGATCTTTTCTCCTCTACAGTATTTATACAAAGACATACTGTCAACTTCCTGAATAGAGAAGCGAGAAACTGATGTGTTGATAACTAACTGAAAGTCAATTTTGGACCAGTCTCATTATAAAGGACAAAGTTATATAGCTAAAGTTTATTTGCTAGGGAAGGAGATGACCAATAAGAACCAGTAGAATCTGGTACGTAAGCCCTTTTATGAGACTAGATTTTTGAACTCTGAAAACCAGCACTTACCGTAAAGTTCAATCCTTCATTACGACATTGTGCCTTCACACCTTTTGTTCTCTCTAACAACAAGGCCTTTACCCCTGGGCCTGACCTAAATATTTGTATTCATCTGTCAAAATTAAATCAGATAGTCCCTCTGAGAGCCTCCACTGACTTCCCGGTACTCTTATAAATGGACTCACCACGTGTAGTAAACATTTCCACTGCACTAGTATTGATATGTGTGTATTCCTTCCCATGGGCTATTTGGAGAGCATGTGTCTTAATTTTCTTGGACATTGAGAGCCTTGTCCTGTGTCTGACATACAGTATGTAAATAATAAATATTTGGTGGTGTAGGATAATTTGGTTCTTTCTGGGCGATAAGACTGGATTTTTGTAAGCTGCCATTAGCAGACAAAAGGTCAACCCTCGACTATGATCACACTGTCTAAATGTAAGGGTTCCCCATAGGTCTGTAAGTCTGATAAAATGAGAATATAATATTTTCTCTCCTTCCCATACTTCTTCTATAAAATCCAAATGGTATTTCCCAGAATTACAGTCTATCATTAAACTAATAAATTATATCAGTAAATGAGTTTTTAATTTACCCATATAAAATAACAATTTAGATGATTTATCTTCAATAAATCCAACTAAGAATGTATAATTTGATACTTTTCTCACAACACCGAACTATTAACAATGACAGTTTAATAAAACCTGGCATAAATCCAGGCACCTGTGAATTGAAGTCGCTCTGTAAATTTCTTGTCTTGAGATAAGCATGACTCCCTAAGGCCTGGCCTTGTCAGCGCCCATCAGATATTGAAACCCAAGGCCTTTACTCTGTTACAGGGTATCTCTGATAATTCTGAGAGTGTCTCTCCCTCATTTAGCCAATTAGCCCTATTGTCAGTCAGTAGTTCTGCTTTCTCTCTGTCTTTCATGAGGCAAAAAATAAAAAAAAAAACATTGCGATGCTTTGTAAGGAAATTTTTGAATGAAACTAAACCCTGATTCTCAAAGGTTGATAAGAGAAAACCTCTAGGATAGAAAAGTTGCCTGAAGAATGTCACTCATGCCTCTCTTGTTTAAAATATTTCTCAGAGATTCTGAGAAACCCATTACAGGCATGAAAAATAAACGTTCTTTGTATATCATAATGCAACAAAGAGAGCAAAGTCAAAACCATACAGACTCTATGCTCAGTAAAATTAAGTGACAGTTTGTCTCCACAAACCTCAAACTATGAACAGGTGGGGACCAATGACTGAAGTTACGGAACTGTGTGAAATCCGCATCCAGCAGGAGAAAGGAGAAGGTAAAAATGGGGCATCTGACATACCCAAGAGTACCAAACTGGAAGACTAAACCTGGGAGTAGGAGATTTTTACATTCTCCAAAAGCAGGTGACTATAAGGGATCCGTGGAGAGATCAGTAGGTGATTATCAGTTTCGGCAAAGTTTCTCCTTACAGTAGTACTTCCACAAGTAAATGAGAAAGGATGAAAGAATTGGAAGGTTGCCATTTTGTGTTTCCTAAATGATAAAGAGTTTAGGCTTTGACCATCAATGATAGCCAAGCACATAAAAAGGGATAACCACACCTTGCGTGCCTCCTGAAAAAGAGCACATCTTCTATGAAGGAGTCTTGCCAAAGACCCGAATCTGATTAACTCTTTGCATCCAACTTCCAATTTATGGGATATTCCAGGACAGAGGAACATGTTAAACTTCATCACGGGGATGCAATTTAAGAGACAGACTGGGAAATTCAATAGGAAAGGTGACCTGTTTCCTTACCAAGAAATTGCTGGAAGAAAAAAAAAAAAGAAAGAAATGGAAGAAGCTAGATTAAAAGAGATTTAAAGACATACATAAAAACAAGCTTGAACTTAATGGCTAGCCCACACAGATTACAGATCTAAAGAAAAAGTAAGAAAAAAGATTATCATAGAAGTCTGTGCAGAGTTGCCTTTTGAGGGAAGTGAGGAGGTCATAAGCTATGAAGCTTTTTGTACGTCACTGGCAAGTTTCTATCTCCTAACCTGGGTGGCTACTTCAAGAGTGTTTACCGGATCATTAAACTGTACAATTTGTTTTACATGGTTTTCTGTATTTGTGTTAAAATTAATATTTTAAAACATTTAAAAAAGTTATCTCTCCTATCATCCTTGGAAAATTTAGGTTTCTTTTCATTATGGGATTTGATAGTCTCCTGATAGCAGTCTTTCCCGAAGTATGTCATTTTCTACAGTGTGTTAATAGGCGCCGAGAGACAAGAGTTTCACAGTCAAATGCATTTAGGAAATATTGAGCTAAATAGTGCTAAACAAGGATCTTTGTAATAGAGCTTTACTATGTTTTTACAGAGTCTTCTATTAAGGCATCAAAATCTGTTTTCTCCTTTCTTCCAGGGCACGGGAGTAGATCATATATCCCAGCCTTCCTTGCAGGTGGGTGTGACCAGGTAACTGAGTTCTGACAAATGAAAGGTAAGTAGGAGGCTATGTGTGACACCCCACCTCTCACCCTAAAACCTCCCACATGCTTTCCTCTGTGCTCTTCACCCTCTCCAGGGATCTGGAACGGTGATAATTGGAATGGCTTTGAAAGCCAAGCTTGAAGATGGCAGACGCTCCATTAGCCTGGATCCCAGGATGACTGTGTGGGGCAGAGTGTCCTATCCCTACCAGGAAATCCCACCTAGGACTGTTTGCTGGGAGATAAATAAAATTTTATTCCATTTCAACAGTTACAATTTGGGGTTGTTTTTGCAAATAATCTATTATTACACTATATATTGTGATTCTCTCAGAGTCTCAAACTTTTATGTATCCATTTAGCATTCCACATAACACATTTTGGGAAGCATGGACTTGCAGATTTTAAGATATAAATGAACAGGAAATTCTTCATAAATTACAAATTTATTATCTATATGAAATCAATTGTTCTCCTTAAGAACTCTTCTAGTAAGGTTTCCTTTCACTATTTTTTTTTTTTTTTTTGGCCATGCCATGCAGCTGTGGGATCTTAGTTCCCTGACCAGGGATTGAAGCCGGGCCCTCGGCAGTGAAAGTGCAGAGTCCTAACCACTGGACCCCCAGGGAATTCCCTCCATTTACTTTAAACAAATTGTTTTTGAGAAAACATTAAATGCAAGGCACTGTAGCAATGAATAAAACATCATCTCAGGGAGGATTTTCCTTTTATGCTTTGGATTTCCAAGAGATCATGCCTTGTCTCCCCCATAGATTTACATTTTAGAAGAACATTTTAAGGTTTTAGAAGGAAATACAGTTTTTTCATCTTCCCTATAAAACAAAGGTGTTTACTACATTTGCCTCTGAGGAAGTTTAGTTTACTAATTCGTGTCTGTTGTAAGGGAAGGTAGCAGGTGAGATTGATCTAGGTCATCTGAAGAGGTGGTTTTTACAAACTTCAAGTTATGACAAATTAGTGGGTTGTGAACACACTTTTAATAACTAATAATTTTATAGTGCTTACTATGTGCTGGTCACTGTTCTCAGTTCTCTAACTCATTTCATCCTCATAACAGCCTTGTAAGGTAGATATATTATTTTCCCCATTTTACTGATAGCACAGAATAGTTTAGTAATTTCATCAATATCACACAGCTAGAAAAGGGAAAAGCCAAGATTTCAACACCATCAGTCCAATACTACAGTCCATGTGGACTATGTTCTCAGTTTAGTGGGTAGAAGTCAGCACTTTAAAAACTGATAGAGCATAGCATGGAATATGTCTGTCATATACTCAGGGTGAGAATTATTTCATGAAACTGTTATTTCTGAGATATATATATATATACATGTATGTATATATATATATATATATATATATATATACACACACACACACACACACATATATACATATCTCCAGAAGTAAGTGATGATGTATGTGATCATTTGTGATATAAAATGTATTTCTCACAGTGTGTCATGGTCAAAAATGTTTAAAAGCCACCAATCTAATAAAAAATGCTTATCAAAAGAACTTTTCCATTAAATAGACTGTCGTGATCATTATTGCAAAACTGCTTTTTCCATTATGTAGGTATGTGGTTTTCATTTTCCAAGTATAAACTATTACTCTATTTAAGAGGTAGATGTTCATCCTATTTTTCATTCTACAGTATTTCTATCAAAAAACCTCTTTTATTCTTTAAATACCAGGATTAATTTCAGGATAGAACAATTATTAAGTTTTTATCTATAAAACCCACATTTGGGCTTTCCTGGTGGCGCAGTGGTTGAGAGTCCGCCTGCCGATGCAGGGGACACGGGTTTGTCCCCCAGTCCGGGAGGATCCCACATGCCGCGGAGCGGCTGGGCCCGTGAGCCATGGCCGCTGAGCCTGCACATCCGGAGCCTGTGCTCCGCAACGAGAGAGGCCACAACAGTGAGAGGCCCGTGTACCACACACAAAAAAAACAAAAAACAAAAAAAACTCAGAAAAAAACCAAAAATCAAACAAACAAACAAAACTCAGAAACCACTGTTCCCCATTTAGGCATGAGCTAATACACAGTGATCTTAGCCCTAAGGGGGTTCTCCCACAGTAAGGCACAAAGAACATTCCAGCACCTGTGATTTCATTCCTCTCATCTAACGATCTGGGCATTCTCTTAACCTTAGCCAACGTCTTCTGCAGATACACCCAGTACTAGAGTAGTGGTTCTCCAAATGTAGTCCCAGTACCGTACCAGCTTCGTCAACATCACCTGAGCACTTGTTATAAAGGCAAATTATGGATCCCATCCCAGACCCACTGAATCAAAAACTCTGGGTGGGGGAAACCCCCAGGAACACCAGGGGTGGGGTTCAGCAACCTGTGTTTTAAGAAGCCCTCCAGGTGATTCTGATATACTCTGTAGTTTGAAAGCCACTGTCTTTGAACCGCTGTTTGAACTTTCTATGTACGATAACAAACTCCTAGTTTTCCATACCCCAGCATCTTCCTCTAGTCTTTCCTATCTTTTTCAATGGCAACTCCAGCCATCCAGAGGCTTGGGTCAAAAACTCCGGAGTCAGCTTTGATTCTTATTTACCTTACACCTTATAACCATACCCTGAGTAGATCCTTTCAGCTCTAACTTCAAAGTAAAATCCATGATGCAGCTGCTTCTCATCCTCTGCACCAATCCTACCCTGGTCAAAGTCACCATCACCTTTCACTCAGATTATAACAATAAGCTCCTATCTGATTCTGCCCTTCCCATTCGATGATTATGTTGAACTATGGCACCAGAATTATCCTTTTAAGATAATGCAAGTTAGATCATGTAACTCCTGTCTGCCACACTCTTCAGTGATTTCCCAACTTAGCCTGAAAACCAAGTCCTTTCCTCGGGCCTACAAAGTCCTGCCCAGTCTGGTGCAGCACTGCGTGTGAATGCTCACAGCCTTCTATGCTCCCTGTACATGGCTTCATAAACCACTTCCTAGTTGTTCCTGGACAGCTGCAAGCACTCTTTGTCTCAGGGCTTTTGTTCTTGCTGTTCCCTCTGCCTGCAATGCTCTTCCTCCCACACGTGCATGATTTGCCACCTTACTTCTTTCAGGCTCCTGCACAAATGCTCTGCTACTTGAGAGGCTTTCTTTGAGCAGGCTATATAAAAACATCAGTAACTCTTCCATATCACTTTGTTTCCCTATAGATTTTTTCTTCTCCATATCACTTACCACTATCTGATATGCTATATACTAAGTGGGTGTTTTCTGATGTGTTTTGTTTGTTTTTAATTCTCTCTCTCCCCTGTATCAGAACGTAAGCTCTGTGAGGCCTGGAACTCCTAGAGGAAAACATAGGCAGAACACTCTTTGACATAAATTGCAGTAATATTTTCTGGATCCATCTCCTTAAATAAAGGAAATAAAAACGAAAATAAACAAATGGGACCTGATTAAACTTAAAAGCTTTTGCACAGCAGAGGAAACTATTGACAAAATGAAAAGACAACCTACTGAATGGGAGGAAATATTTGCAAATGATATGACCAATAAGGCATTAATATTCAACATATGTAAACAGCTCATACAATTTAACATCAAAAAAACAAAAAAAAAAACCCAATTAAAAAATGGGCAGAAGAACTGAATAGACATTTTGCCACAGAGGAAATGCAGATGGCCAACAGGCCTATGAAAAGATGCTCAACATGACTCATCATCATGGAAATGCAAATCAAAACCACAAGATATTCTCATTGATTACTGATATTTCCAGTACCTGGAATATGCCCAGGCCCCTGAAAAATACTCAATAAATAGATTTTCACAAACAGTGTATTAGTGAGTGACAACCCACACCTTGCAAGGGCACTCTGGCCTTCTCATTGGCTCAAACAGAAAAAGCATTTATCACTTAGTCTCTCCAGGACTTTGGGATATTTAATGAGTCAGATGAGATTAATGAATGTAAGCATTCTGAGTGCTGGAAATTTTGGATTTTGCAAGTGCAGGGTACTCTTATTATTGCTGTATTTTGCACAGGTCAAAAGATAGCATACAACAAAGGAATATTTACTATGACATCATAGCAAACATGATCAGAAATTAAAATACTGTAAACTAAAATTACCGGTCAATCAGAAGGGCCACAGGTTAAATTCCTGGGTCCTACAATGATTGGCTCTGTTTCTTCTGATACTTTACCCTAGATGTGAGGGGTCCAAAAAGATATGCAAACCTATGTATAGCAGAATAGCCTCTTAGAGCTTCTGCTTGTCTTTCGAGAGATTAAATGGATAATAACAATAGAGACTGAGACTATATTCTGGATGTGGCCCTATCCCCCAAATAATAGCAAAAGGCAACATTTATAGTATGAAGACATACCTAGCATTGTGGTGAACATTCCATGAGATTATCTCCTTAAAGCCCTTCAACCTCCCAATGATCTAGGTGTAGTTTGAATATCCTTGTTTTTACAGATGATAACATTGAAGGTCAAAGAATAAAACAACTTTATAGTAGGTGCTCAAATCAGGATTTATATCTGGCAGGGCCCTTTGTCCCTCAGTATCTTCAACTGTTCTGCTTGAAAAGTAGCAGTATTTGTGGACCATGTTGAGGTGGGGACAGTGGCTAAAACAAGGCATCACAGTTTCACTGTGATTACTGTGGTTATACGATATGTGGTTGTTGTGACTGCTATTTATTTTAACCTGAAAAACATTTAGTATGGACAATGGTAATGAGAGATGGAAAGGAGAGAGAGAACAGACACAAGGAACTATGGCTTATAAACCAACCAAAAAGCCAGGCAAATCACAGACTGAAGAATGGGAGAGTCAAGCTAAGGTTAGGACAACAAATAAGGCTTCCTGCCTGCCTTTGAGGAGCCTGCGGTTCATGAAAGATGGTCCCAGTCTAGAGGCTGGCTCGTCAGATTTAGGGAGTTAATTGGAAGGAATGCCAGACACGTGTCTTAGTATAATGGGACTGACAAGAGCAGGGGCAGAAGCTACGATATCATCAAGATGATATAATGTTCCCGGTAAGGCTTTGCTGGACAATTGCAAAGAGGAAGTTAGGATGACACATAAATATCAGGAGATTTTTGCTTAGCTAAGATGTTTGGGTAAAAATTTTATAATGGTCAGGGACAACCCCACATAGTTCTTTCGGCTGGTATTTTATGACACCAAGGAGTTGTGAAGGTACATATTTATAACCCAATCAGAGGCCTTGGAACAGATGAGTGATGTATGGCATATCCAATCAGAGAATCCTACTGTCACCTATTTATATTACTGTTGGGGCTTGGGAATGAAGAAAGGAGAATGGCCTAAACACAAGCCAAAATACTTTCAAAGTCATGAAAGAGAAAGAAAGATGGAAGAGACTTAAAGAAATATGCTTAGTGAATGCGGTATGGTTTGGAGCCTGTAATGAAAGGAATGTAAATGCTACAGAGGGCATTATTTTGACCATTGAGAACACGGGAATATGGCCTACAGTTAGCTATAAGTATTGTGTCAATATGGCCTACAGATTAGCTATAAGTATTGTGTCAATAGTCAAGAATTCCTTGACTATTCTGTGATTATGTTAGAAAATATCCTTGTACTTAGGAAATGCATAATGAATTAACAATATTATGGTGTAAAGGGGCACGATGCCTTCCTCATATGCTTAAATGGTTCAGAAATAATACTAGGGTGTGTATGTATGTACACATATACCATTATGTTTTCATGTGTGTGTGAGAGAGAGTTAATAAAGCTTAGGGGGCTAACTTCAAGATTGAGGTTATGAATTTTTTGTAAATTTGAAATATTTCTAAATAATTTTTGTTCAGTAAGAGAACTATAAGTGACACCGGCACACCAACGTTCAGGAGACACTAATGAATGTCATAAATGAAGCTCGATTCGTAGCCATCTCTACGGCACCCAGAGGATCCTAGGTGGCAACTCCTATTTGAGTTGAGGGCAGATAAACTCCTAATCTCAATCTCAATCACTCTCCCTCTCCTTGCTTTCCTTCTCTCCTCCTTCTCCCTTTTAAAAAAATGTTCCATGTGATGCTTACGTCTCTTTCTTTACTCTAAACCCCAACCATTCAAGGACCAAATAAAAAGACAAGCCAGACTAAGCAATAAACTGCGCTGGGGCTCCTGGCCTATAATGGGCCCCAGGATGCCATCTGGAATGAGAATCCCAGGATGAAAGGTTTGGTCTCTGCCAGCAGGGTAGGAGTGCCGGACCCCTCTTTCGACCCCAGAAAGACTGAATGAAAGTCAATTCTGTGATATTTTTGTGCCCCATTCCATTTCCAGTCCCCACCATAAACCAAAGAAAAGGGGTCCATCACTGCATCAATAGAATGTGTCAGGGATCTCCTTCTCCACTTTTGCCTTTCCTCTCCCACCGAAGAGTACTGGGCCCCTTTCCTGTCAGAAGTATCTTATCCTCTGGTAGCCAAAGTCATTTGATCTGCTAGAGGAAGAAGTGTTATCAAGTTCTGTACACCGGGCTAACAACATAGAGGACGCCCGCACGGCACTCTGATCTGGGTTCATTCTTCCTAGTCATACCATTGCTCTAGGCTCTCACTCACACTGAATCTTTTCTTCCTTTTTTCCCCTCCTTCCCCATCACTCCTCCCCTCTCCTTTGCCTAACTAAACCTTACCCATCTCTGAGGTTTCCTAAGAATGTTCTCTCCCTGGAAAACTTCCCTGATCCTCCCAGAGGTTAGAAAATGTGCCAACATATGCTCTCATTATACCCTTCGCTTTTTCCCTATTAACAGCTTCTACTCTGTTGAAATGGATTAGGAATTTTCTGCATTCCCCATTAGACTGGAGGCTCCATGAGGACACGGAATCTTCACTGCCACAGCCCCAATGCTTAACATAGCATTTATCACAGAGGAGGCACTTAATATTGGTATTCACATAATACTTACAATTTATTTTTGTACTTATATGCTAGATACGTGCTAAATGATTTGCACATATGAGTCAACACTCTGACTTCTGAGATGTGCACTACTATTCCAACTATTTAACTTCCTGAGGTTAAATAACTTGCCTGAAGTGCCAGTACTAAGAAGGAAAACAAGGAGGAAAGAAAATACAGTGCACCGGGGATGCTTCTAAATCTCAGACTTATTTCCCACAATTGTTATTCAGCATTGCTATGTACCTAATGCTTGCCTTTCAACATGGAAATGAGGATCTCAAAAATAGACATGCAACCAAATTGCATTTTATCTGGGCACCTCCTGGAATGGGGGAAAAATCTGCAGGAGGAGACTATGGTCTCCATAAAATCTGTAATTATAAACTAATTTTAAGGTTAAAAACACCCATAGTATTTCTATCTGCAAGTACTATTATTTTTCTCTATTACTACCATGTAGCGAATATAGTATTTTAAAACTTAAAAATAAAAACCCTGCAAATATGAAAACCTAAGGAATACTAATAGGATATGATGAATCTAATATAGTCAAACACATTACATCCTTCTTTAAGAAACCATAGTTCACTTGAAATTATTCATAGGGATTTTTCAAGGTAATATGTATATTGTGACCAAAATGGAAAGGAAGTTAAGACTTGGAGAGGAACACATAAATTTTAAAAAGCTGAAGTGTGTACAAAAATCAGCAAGAGAGCTCTCTGTCCATTAAGACCCGTCAGACATACCATTTTACGGAGAGGTTCCCTGGCAATCAATGCTGTAGTGCACCATAAGAGAAATTATTTTTTCACATTTTTTTCCCCATGTAACCAACCTGGGGGATTGAAACGATGCAAAGGAGGACCTGTAGGATAACCCTCTGGTTCTATAAACACATGTTTAAAATTCAAAGTGAAAACCTGGCCTTTTCTTCTTGGACATGAAACATACATTTGGGATGGAATACAAATCACAAGTAAAATGGAATACGGATCACAAACCTGAGTTCAAAACCATTAATACACAGTAGTTTCACAGGAAAGTTAATAAAAGCCATCACAATAATGAAATATCATTGACAGTGAAGACAGATCTCACATAGATCAAAGAGGAATTGAGTCATTTCAGAAAATTAAGTTTTATAGTTCACTATTTAAAAAAGTTGAAATAGTTGCTCTTTTCATACTGTTTGAAGAAAACTTTGTACCTACTTTCAGAAAGCTATGAGCAGGGCTTCCCTGGTGGCGCAGTGGTTGAGAATCTGCCTGCCAATGCAGGGGACACAGGTTCGAGCCCTGGTCTGGGAAGATCCCACATGCCGTGGAGCAACTAGGCCCGTGAGCCACAGCTACTGAGCCTGCGCGTCTGGAGCCTGTGCTCCACAACAAGAGAGGCCGCAATAGTGAGAGGCCCGCGCACTGCGATGAAGAGTGGCCCCCGCTTGCCACAACTGGAGAAAGCCCTCACACAGAAACGAAGACCCAACACAGCCATAAATAAATAAATAATTAATTAAAAAAAAAAAGAAAGCTATGAGCAATTACAAATATTTATTATAAGTGAATTTGGGCTCTGCCTCTGATGTTTTTAAACATTACTAATGCTTTTAAATATTACTAATTTTTGACGTACTTGTAATGCCAATAAAATCATATTTGATACTCCAGAAAGCAGTTATTATACACATTTTTACAGACTAGTAAACAGAGCTTCAAAGAGTGTCAGCAGCCTGTCAAAGTGACACAACATAAAAAGCAGAACAGAAATCAGAATCTCAATGTCCCCTCTTTGCTGTCTTCCTGAATGTCAAGAACTGCATCAAGTACTTTTTGTTTAAATTTGCTAACACCAACATATTCATTTATTAAACAAATTATTTTCATCCAGTACTATCTTTATATGTCTGCTTTATGAACAATGTTTTACCAATATTCATTCAATACCAAGAAGACTAATATTATTATTCTAACAGTGGCTAATTAGTCTTCATTTCCCCGTTTTAAATTATATGGGTGACTAAAATCCTCCAAGTATACTTCAATGATCTGGATGCTCCTATATCAAAACTGTCCTATAAAGAAACAGATTTTTCAGAACCTATGTTAGCACATGGTGATTATGAAGCAGGCACTGGCAGAAGTCAATTTCCTTAAAAACCTGAAGTCATTGCCTCCATAAATAAATAAATGTAATTTTCCTGTGTCTTTGTTTCTTCACTCATCGATTTACCCTATGTGTAATTCACAATGAAGTCAAGACAGTGAAATGAGATCAGATTGAGAGTACTTTGAAGAACAAAAAGCATTCTACAAATACAAAGTAGCGCTGTCCACACTGCAACTGGGGGGCACTCAAGTGAGGGGGGAGCTCATTCTGGGCTGTGCCGAGAGACAGCAGTTCAGCAAAGCATCATCTAAATGAAAACCAAGAGCTAGCAAGTTCCAACTCATCACCAATTACCTGAAGGTTGGAGCCACTCAATCAAGTGCCAACAGAAACAAATTGAAAACTGGTGGAGCACAAAACAGATGGCAGTCAGACAGACCCTGGAATGTGAGTTAGCATGAGAAGGGCTGATGTCCGTTGAAGCAGTGTCTTTGGGGAGGGTAGACGCACATGTGTGGTGTGGCACTAACAGCCCCATTGCAAGGAATCTCTCTACTCCCTATTGCCACAGACTCAGAAATAAGCAATACTTTTTTTTTTAACATCTTTATTGGAGTATAATTTCTTTACAATGGTGTGTTAGTTTCTGATTTATAACAAAGTGAATCAGTTACACATATACATATGTTCCCATATCTCTTCCCTCTTGCGTCTCCCTCCCTCCCACCCTCCCTATCCCACCCCTCTAGGTGGTCAAAAACTACCTAGCTGATCTCCCTGTGCTACGTGGCTGCTTCCCACTAGCTATCTATTTTACATTTGGTAGTGTATATATGTCCATGCCTCTCTCTCACTTTGTCACAGCTTACGCTTCCCCCTCCCCATATCCTCAAGTCCATGCTCTAGTAGGTCTGTGTCTTTATTCCCGTCTTACCCCTAGGTTCTTCATGACCTGTTTTTTTTTTCTTCTTAGATTCCATATGTATGTGTTAGCATACAGTAACTGAAACCATTTTCACTAAGATCAGGAACGAGACAAGGTTGCCCACTCTTATTCAACATAGTTTTGGAAGTTTCAGCCACAGCCATCAGAGAAGAAAAGGAAATAAAAGGAATCCCAATCGGAAAAGAAGAAGTAAAGCTGTCACTGTTTGCAGATGACATGATACTATACATAGAGGATCCTAAAGATGCTACCAGAAAACTACTAGAGCTAATCAATGAATTTGGTAAAGTAGCAGGATACAAAATTAATGCACAGAAATCTCTGGCATCCTTATACACTAGTGATGAAAAATCTGAAAGTGAAATTAAGAAAACACTCCCATTTACCATTGCAACAAAAAGAATAAAATATCTAGGAATAAAGCTATCTAAGGAGACAAAAGGCCTGTATGCAGAAAATTATAAGACACTGATGAAAGAAATTAAAGATGATACAAATAGATGGAGAGATATACCATGTTCTTGGATTGGAAAAATCAACACTGTGAAAATGACTCTACTACCCAAAGCAATCTACAGATTCAATGCAATCCCTATCAAACTACCACTGGAATTTTTCACAGAAAACAAAAAACTTCACAATTTGTATTGAAACACAAAAGACCCCGAATAGCCAAAGCAATCTTGAGAACAAAAAACGGAGCTGGGGGAATCAGGCTCCCTGACTTCAGACTATACTACAAAGCTACAGTCATCAAGACAGTATGGTACTGGCACAAAAACAGAAATATAGATCAATGGAACAGGACAGAAAGCCCAGCGATAAACCCACGCACATATGGTCACCTTATCTTTCATAAAGGAGGCAAGAATATACAGTGGAGAAAAGACAGCCTCTTCAATAAGTGGTGTTGGGAAAACTGGACACTTACATTTAAAAGTATGAAATTAGAACACTCCCTAACACCATACAAAAAAATAAACTCAAAATGGATTAAAGACCTAAATGTAAGGCCAGACACTATCAAACTCTTAGAGGAAAACATAGGCAGAAAACTCTATGACATAAATCACAGCAAGATACTTTTTGACCCACCTCCTAGAGAAATCGAAATAAAAACAGAAAGAAATAAGCAATACGTTTAAAGGATAATTTGAAGTGTATTCCGTCAAGAAGCCTGGTGTGCTCTCTTAGCCTGGAGGCCCAATGCAACCAGAAAGAGGCAAAGGAAAGCAACAGAGGTAAACGTGTGAGGGAGCAGATCACTGCAAGTTTGGAAACTCAAGCACGTTAACGGAGGCACAGTTTCAGAGCATTCTACTGAATAGACATGATGAATTTTCATAAGAATAGAAGAGCTTACCATAGTTATGAACAAATAGGTCAACTTGAAAGAACACAGATGCTGGCTTTTGAATTAGGCTCAATTTCAAATTCGGACTCTGCAACCTCAGGTATTATGAGTACAGTTAGTTATTCTACTTCTGTATCTTTCACTTTCCTCCCTAATAAAAGAAGGCTATATTATGAGTATTAAATGCCTAGCACAGAGAAACACTTTTTTTCACCCTTATTTACAGGAGTGGTTCCAAGGATATAACTGAAATCAGTGGTCTATATTGTTTCCAAAGCTGAATGCCCATTTTACTTCTGATGTGTCCTAAATTCTAATAAAATTGATGGCGTCCAGAGGAGACAAAATGTGTCTGCATTGGTTCCCATATCATAACGCGTGGGGGGTGGGGAGAAGGAGGAGGAGGGAGGAGAAGAAGAAAGGGGAGAAGAGAGAGCACAAAGGAAGCTTAAAGGCACTGGAAAATGGTTACCCCCTGTGACTACAAGCCTACAGGGAATTCCCGAGTCTTCCAAGAAGGATGGCTTTGTAGGGAAAGGGCAAAAGGATACCTGAGTGATTGACCCAGCTGTGAACAGGGAGTCACTCCATATGCTTCTGGTGGATTCCTTCCTGTTATATATTAAACCCTCTACCTTCTATTAAAAAGTAAAGCTTTATAAAAGCATTCAAAATGAATTTCTTTGAGCTAGATGTTTGCCGATCTAGCTCATATGAGAAGGGAGAATAAAAAAAACAAGAGAAAAATCTCTAAGGTTTTCTTTGGAGAGTTGCAAATCATTGAATTATGAATTACACAGGTATTTACAAGCTTGGCCTACGTAGAGTATAGTCATCTATAAATGCTGTGCAAGTGATTTATGGCACAACTGTTCTAACACATTAACAACAGCAGGAAATATATTTAATTTGTTCTCAGGGAGGCACACTTACATTATTCACAACAAGCCATTTATAGGGAAATGTGCAACCCTTAAACTAAAGTGAATGCATCTCTAGTGGGTTTTGAACAGTAATAACTGTCTAATAAATGCTTGTAACCTAACTTACTGTACAGCCAATGTAAATGTTCACTAGCTATCCTGTAAGCACTTTATTCTCTGAATTAGCAAACAGCTGTGGGACGCATGGCAGAATCTGTAATCTGACGAAGTTCTCTGAGTACTGAATGATAAAGAACCTACTTTCCTTGCTGAGATTTTGCTGAAGTGTGCAAAAGAAAACAGTCTTTTATTCCTGATCCTATATTCTAGATTTGTCAGATGTAGCAGAATGATATATTTCAAGATTCTGAAGATCTCTAAGCATATTTGGCAACTGTCTGAAAATGTACCACCTGGCAGACTACTATGGCATTGGACTAATTTGCATTCTACTGCACCAAGACAAAAAAGCTGTCATAAAATGTATCCTGTTTTTATAGTTCCCATATATCTTATTTTTTCAAAGTTGTGCTGAGATTTACTCTTAAACTACCCCTAACATTAGGTACTTCCAATATACTAATCTCCATTCTACCAAATTTCAAAACCACACAACACATTACCTCATACTCATGATTTTGGAACCTGGACTACCAGAAATACTAGTTTCAAACTTTTAAAACTTTTTTTGTGTGTGAAATACCATATAACAGCTTAAATATTTATGAAAGCAACAAACGTTATATTCTTATATTCTATTGTTTCTATGGCAATGCACGTTCTGTAGCATCTCTGAAATTTATACATGCTCACCTTGCTTTTATGATTATTACCTCACTTCAAACCTTTATAAATAATGTCAAATATACAGTAATGGGGGAGTAAATGTACTGATCAAAACACTGTTACTGGACCACAGAAAATACCACACAGTGCTACCAATTGTGAAGAGAAATGAAGAAGGTTCTTTAAAAAACTAAAAATAGAAGTACCATATGATCGAGCAATCTCACTCCTGGGCATATATCCAGAGAAAACCATAGTTAAAAAAGATACATGCATTCCCTATGTTCATAGCAGCATTATTCACAATAGCCAAGACATGGAAGCACCCTAATTTTCCATTGACAGATGAATGGATAAAGAAGACGTGGTACATATATACAATGGAATATTACTCAGCCATAAAAAGGATGAAATAATGCCATTTGCAGCAACATGGATGGACCTAGAGATTATCATACTAAGAGAAGTGAGTCAGGCAGAGAAAGACATATATCATAGGATATCACTCATATGTGAAATCTAATTTAAAAAAAGATACAAATAAACTTATTTACAGAACAGAAACAGACTTACAGATATTGAAAACAAACTTATGGTTACCAAAGGTGAAACATGGGTGGGGAGGGATAAATCAGGAGCTTTGGATTAACACACACACAACATTGTATACAAGATAGATAACCAACAAGGACCTACTATCTAACACAGGGAACTCTACTCACTATTCTGTGATAACCTATATGAGAAAAGAATCTGAAAAAGAATGAACGTATCTTTATGTATAACTGAATCATTTTGCTGTACACCTGAAACTAACACAACGTTGGAAATCATCTATACTCCAATAACATTTAAAAAGAAAAAGAGAAAAAAAAGAAGAAAGAGGAAGAAGAATACTGTGAAGAGGAAAAGGAAAGGAAGGAAGAGAAGGGGAAAGAAGAAGAGGGGAGGGGAGAAGTCGGAAGAGGAGGTAAAGGGGGATGGGAAGGGAAGGGGAGAGAACAAAGAGAGAAGGAAGAAAAATAAAAGAAGCTATACATGTTAGAAACTCATAGCACAACTCTAACATTAACTCAATTTGTGTGCACTTTGATTAATGTGATTGAAGTCAGTTAATTTTATTTCAATGTAAGGTAAGTACAAGTTGAGATACAGCTAGGAACTGTTTGATACCTGATCAGAGTCTGTTTAACTATGAGGATAAGATTTTGGTTTCAGGAGCGTTACCTGCTCAACTGAGCAATCAGAAAATGATGTCAGAACACAGCTAAATGAAGTGCCATTAAAGGAATATTTTTAATGGAAGTCTTTAAGAAGTGTGCAGTTTTCAAAACACATACTAATTCTATATGCTGGCAATTAAAAAATAATTCCTTAATTTGCCATGCAAAACCTTTGTTCTCTGTTCCCATTTAGATGAATTTCTGCTGTTTGTTAATAGCTACACCGTACTTGAGGTAAGAAGCATTCTGCCCTGTCCATGGAGGATGCTATATCATACAGTATGTATTGCTTTTTGCCTGTGTTTGATGACTTTATCATCTTTCTCAGCTTCTTGGGTTTACAATGATCTCATGACCCCACAATAAGATTTAAAGGCTGAAATATATTTGACTATTTTGTATTGCTCTCTGTTTTTGCCACTTGTACCATTTTTCAATACTTAATAATTTGAACTTAAACGGACATCGAATATAACCTTCCCCTAAAGGAGTCTGTAATAAATTACATTATTTTAAGAAGTTTTGTGTGACTAATACATCATTCATGATGCATCTATACCTATGTTCATTACTGTATGTGTAAATGTGTGTATGTGTATTTTTAAAATCAGATTCCTCATAAAGGACAATCAGCAAAAAGGGATATTAGCTTATATATAAAAGATCGTTCATTCTTATCAAAGTGAAAGTTGAGTTCTCCCAAACCAAGCCAATATAGTAAATATTTACTTAAATTGCTCTGGATCAATATTTGAAAAAGTTTTAAGCTAAACTGATTTGGAAATATACAAACAAGACAACGAAAGTGTTAGGAATCAGAAAGGTTTTTTTTTTTTTTTTTTTTTTTGCGGTACACGGGCCTCTCACTGTTGTGGCCTCTCCCGTTGTGGAGCACATGTTCCGGACGCGCAGGCTCAGCGGCCATGGCTCACGGGCCCAGCCGCTCTGCGGCATGTGGGATATTCCTGGACCGGGGCACGAACCCGTGTCCCCCGCATCGGCAGGCAGGCTCTCAACCACTGTGCCACCAGGGAAGCCCAGAAAGTATTTTTATGTATTATACAAACAAGACAACAAAAGTGTTAGGAATCAGAAAGCATTTTTATGTATTACATCACTCTCAGCCTTTTGAGAATGTGTGTGTCTCGGTTTTTAGGATGTGTCTCCTTTAGGGCTGCTTACTTGGCCATATGCTATATATATGATATAAAGCATGCCAAGACTTATGAAATGCTCCACAACAATCTTCTCATACTACTTTCCATGAGAAGATATGAACAGACTGACAAATAAAAGGAGCAGGTGTGACATTTTCATATCTTTTCATACCTCCTTTTAATTAAATATTGTCATTTGGAATAGATAAAGCAGTATAGGAAATGCATCAAAGAGGAGGATTTAGGTTTTGGAGACCATGATATATACTATGGTGATGAAATATAAGGAAAGGAGTCCATCTCATGAAGACTGGAAAGACTGTTTTCTACAGAAAAAACAGTGCTTTTAGCACTAGTGATTCTAGCATAGTAATGACATATAAGGTCAATTTTTGAAAATTAATGAACATCAATCAACAATGGGAAAGTGAAAATAGCAATTTCATTTATAGTACTAAATAACATCAAAAATACAAAAACAGAAGCAATAAGTTAACATATGCAAGACGTCTATATTGAAAACTATAAAACGTTGCTGAAAGGAACTAAAGAAGACCTTAAAATGGAGAGACATACCAGGTTCATAGACTGGAAGACTATTTTTAAGATATTAATCCTCTCCAAATTGATCTACAGACTCCATGCAATAGCAATCAAAAGCACAGCAGCGTTGCTGGAAGAAATTGCTGATTCAATTTTAAAATTTATATGGAAATGCAAGAGACACAATAGGTATGACACTCTTGAAAATTTTGAAAATGGAAGATTTTAATTACCAGATTTTAATTCTTACTTTAAATCTATAGTAATTAAGACTGTGATATTGGTGTGTGGATACACAGATCAATGAAATAGAATAGACAGTCTAGAAATAGAAACATACATAACTGTCCACTTGATGGTATACAAAGAGAGGAAAAGAAGATCTCTTCAACAACTGATGCTGGAGAAATGAGCTATCTGTATGGACAAGGGGAGCATGCATTCTACAGTATATACTCTTGGTGCACTATTTAGATTACTTTGCATATTTTTAATAGTTCTGAGTACCCTTTGTCTCTGTTTCTGCATGCTTTGCTGCTAAGGACTTATAACCGAGACTCTCAGATGATTGCACTTGGACACTTATCCTACCTTTCTGAAACCTTAAGGAGAATCAAGTGCCTATAAGATTTAATACTCAACCCAAAAAGGCATCTTATAGTGGATGAATGACTAGTAGCAGGATACATGAACCTAGTTCTTTTGTCTCAAGAAGGGAAAACTCTGTAGTGTAATTATGCTCCAGATCTGCTTTCAAAATCAGGCTGAATCGTGGACTTCACTTGAAATGGCACCCTTGCTTGGCTTCTTTACCTTTTCAATTCTGCTTCCCCACTACCTTATTGGTTTCTCCTTGGAATATTTTCTTAATAAATCATTTGTACTGAATTATTGGCTTAGGATCCAACTTTGGAAGAACCCAACCTGATACACACCTAAACCATGCTACACACATACAAAAAATTTTGAGGTGGGCCACAGGTCTAAGTGTGAAAATGAAACCTATAAACTTTTTAGAAAAAAATATAGGAGAATGCTTTTATGGCCCTGGGTTAGGCAACGATTTCTTAGGACAAAATAGATATGAAACATAAAACAATAAATTGGATGACATCAAACTAAAATCCTCTGCTAAAACAAAACAAAAAACCTATGGTAATGAAGGTAAAAAAGATAAACTAGAGATTGGGAGAAAATATAACATATCTATCTGACAAAGGATTTATATCCTGAATATATAAAGAACTTCTTTAAATCAATAATAAAAATAGGAGAGTGATGTTTGCAAGATGGTGAAACAGGTGGTTCCCAACTTCAACCCCCCTTATAGAAAGGCCGAATAGCAACTATCCATGGACAAGATGCCTTTGTAAAAATCCCAGAACCTGGAACTAAGACTGAAGCAAGCCCTTGGACTACAAAAACTGAGAAAAACAAACTACATTAGAAGGTAAGACAAATGGTTTCACTTTGACTGCAATGCCCCAGCCCCATCTAAGCTAGCACACTGCTGCCTCCAGAGGGTCCCCCTGGGCCTACAGTTTCTCCAGTGGGAAAAAGAGAGCTCAAGATGGGCATCTAGCTTCCCCAGTGTTGCAGGATACTTCCCAGAAGGCCCACTTAGGTCTTGCCTCATGGGGATCACTAGGAGAATAGGCAAGTTAGACAACTGTGGGTAACCTGGAGATAGAAAAGTGGGAGGGGGCTCACAGCAACCAGCACATAGATCTTGGCTGACTATGTTTCTGCTGCTGGTAGCACCCAATATACTTTGCCCATGTGCATAGCTGAGCTGGTCGCTCTCTGTGGCCAGAGATCTCGATCAGCAGATCTGTCTGATTTGGGTCCCCAGCAAATGGGCCATCCTGGCCATGGACCCCATTTTATAGCCCAACCAGGACAATGAAGCACATCAGCAGCCCTGCTCAACTACTGAGCATAGCCTCTAGTCCCACCTAACCAGGAAGCTTTGCCAGAGACCACAGTCAGCCATGGAGTTCAGCCAATGGCCAGCCTTAGCAGAGGACCAAGCCGGCAGCCCTCCACAACTGTTAGGGAGAGCTTCCAGTCATGCCTGACCAGGGAGTCCAGCCAAAGACCCTGGGCAACCATGGAGGTCATCCTACAGCCCTGCTTAGGCAGAGAGCCAAGCCAGCAGCTTGGCCCAAATGCAAAGCATAACCTCCAGCCCTGCCTAAGCAGGGAGCCTGACAGTGATCATGGGCAGGCTTGTGGCCCAGCCTACAGTACCATCCCACGTTGCAGCTCAGCATACCACCCCACCAAGTGAAAGAACCTGTCCTGTGGTCCTTCCCAATTGCTGAGCACAGCTTGTGGCCTCACCCAGGCAGGGAACACTGCCAGCAACACTGCCCAATTATGGAGTCTACCAAGTGGCATTGCCCTATCATAGAACACCGCCTATGATCCTGTCCAACCAATGGTGGTTGCTGAGGCCAGGTAGTGGCTCCATCTGATGCCAGAGCCCAACCAGCAGCCCAGCGTCACCAGTGAGCCCAGCCAGTGGTCCCACTTGAATGTGGAGCCTAGCCAGCACTCCCATGACCTCAGAGCCTGGGCAATGGCCTGACCCAACTAGAGATCACAACAGCAAGTCTCATCTGCCTGCATATGTTACCAGATAACCCATCCAAAACCCCAAACTGAGCTGACGGGTGAGGTCTTTCCTTGCTGAAGGGAAACTATAAAGCCTGGAAGAAGAGGCTGCTTCCTCAGATGCACAGATAACAATGCAAGGACACGAAGACCACAAAAATATAAGGTAAACATGACTATATATATATATATATAAAAGAATAAAGATCCAATAACTGATTCTAAATAAATGAAGATCTATGTACTGTCTGTGAAGAGTTCAGAAGGATCTTCTTAAAAATTTCAGTGAACATACAAACAGCTAAACAAATTTAGCAAACACTGCATGAACAAAATGAGAAGTTCAACAAAGATATAGAAACCATCAAAAAAACAAGCAGACAAACAAACCAAGAGCTGACACATACAATGACTGCACCAAAAGCATTCAACAGAGTTTTAACAGCAGACTTGACAAAGGAGAAGGGAAAATTAGTGAACTCAAAGACAAGTCATTTGACATTAACCAGTTAGAGCAAAAAGAAAAATGAAAGAGTGAAAAAAGCCTTTGGTGCTTATGAGACAACATCAAACAAAACTATATGTATGTTATGGGAATCCCAGAAGAAAAGGGAGAGAAAGGGATAGAAAGTCTATTTAAAAAAGAATGGTAGAAGGCTTCCCTGGTGGCGCAGTGGTTGAGAGCCTGCCTGGCGATGCAGCGGACGCGGGTTCGTCCCCCGGTCCGGGAGGATCCCACATGCCGCGGAGTGGCTGGGCCCGCGAGCCATGGCCCCTGAGCCTGTGCATCTGGAGCCTGTGCTCCGCAACGGGAGAGGCCACAACAGTGAGAGGCCCACGTAACACACACACAAAAAAAAATGGTAGAAAATTTTCCAAATGTGGGGAGAAAAATGAACATCCAGATTCATGAAGCCCCAAATCCCCAACAGGTTGAAACTAAAAACAGTTAGAGCAAGACACATAAATAAATTGTCAAAGGTCAAATACAAAGAATTCTGCAATCACAACACAAAATATACATAAAAACATATGAATGTATAAAACTCACAAGTAAATATATAGTCAAGGTCAGATTCTCTAGTATGTACTGATGGTGCATAAACTGAAATGGAGCAGGACCCTATGGTCCTTCCCCCACCCCGTCCTCTGCCTGCCTTTTGCCTGTGGAAAAACTTTAGCCAAAGAATAAATTCAATCAGAGAAGTAAGAAGATGCTGAAGCAAAGGAAAGCAGTCAAACAAGACAAAATAATAATAGTTTAGTCATTAAGCAAAGTCAAGGACCTTTAGTTCCTCCTCAAGGGCTATAGATAGTATTCTGAGCCATATCCTGTGAGCTGTGTTATAGATACTGAAAGCCCCACCAGGTGGCAGGAGTTAACTACAGGATGACCAGGCTGTAGCCATAACATAAGCTGCCACCATTCCGAGAGCTGGCCTCAAAGAAATGGGAACAAACTGACCCTGGAACTGAAGATTAACTGTACCTAAAACGATCAAGATGACACTGATCAGACCACCAGATGACCAATTTCAAGAGGACTGTCAGAGCTCACTGTGCTGTTTCTATATGTAGCCCCCTCCCTCGCCTATAAAAGCTCTTGCCCACGGATTGTCATTGCGGGGGAGTTGGTCTTTTGACAGCAGTCTGCCCTCCCTGCCCCCCACCCAGGTTGCCAGCATCCAAAATAAATCAAACTTTCCTTTCCACCAACCTTGCCTCTTTATTGGATTCAGAGTGGTGAGAAGCCAGATACCCACTTTTGGTAAGAAAATCACTTTCAACTCTAGTTTAAAAGGTAAAATAAAAGGTATTAAAAGTAACTATAATTACAATAATTTGTTATTGTATATACAATATTAAAAAAAGATGCCAATTGTGACAGCAATAGCCTAAAATGTGAGGTGGGGGAAGAAAAAGTATAGACTTTCTCTATACTATCAAAGTTAAGTTATCAGCTTAAAATTAGATATTACCACTATAAGGTATTTTATGCAAGCCCCATAGTAACCACAAAGGAAAAATCTGTAGCAGATACACAAATGATTAAGAGAAAAGAATTAAAGCATAGCACCCCAAAAACTTATCAAGCCACAGAAGAGGACAAACAAGAGAGGAGGAAACTAAGGAACTACCAAACAGAACACAATTAACAATATGGCAATAAGACAACATAACGATAATTACTTGAAACATAAGTGGATTAAATTCTCTAATCAAAAAACACAGAATGGTATAATGGATTTTTAAAAACATCCAACATTATGCTGCCTACAAGAGAGTCATTTTAGCTTTAAGCACACACAAGTTGAAAGTGAAAGGAGGGAAAAAGATTCCAAGCAAATGGAAACCAAAAGAGAGCAGTAGTGGCTATACTTATGGCAGGCAAAATAGACTTTAAGTCAAAAATAGTCACAAGAGATAAAGAAGGTCATTATATAAGGATAAAAGGATCAATTCACCAAGAAGATGTAACAATTGTTAAGTATGCACCCAACACTGGAGTGCCTGAATATATAAAGCAAATACCTACAGAACTAAAAAGAAAAATAAATAGCAAATAACAATAGTAGGGGACTTTAATACCCTATTATCAACAGTGGATAGATCATCCAGACAGATAATCAAAATGTAAACAGTGGATTTGAACAATACCATAGACAAAATGGACCTAACAGACATTTATGAACATTTCATTTAGTAGCAGTAGAATACACATTATTCTCAAGAGTACACAGAAAATTCTTTAGGAGAGATCATATGTTAGGCCATAGAACAAGTCTTAACAAATTCAAGAAAATTCAAATTATATCAAGTATCTTTTCCTACCACAATAGTATGAAACTAAAAATCAGTTAACAGGAGAAAAGTTGGAAAATTCACAAATATGTGGAAATGAAACAACACACTCCTGAATAACCAATTGTTCAAAGAAGAAATCAAAAGGGAAATACAAAAATATTTTGAGACAAGTAAAAATGGAAACGCAACCTATCAAAATTTATGGGATTCAACAAAAGCAGTTCTAAGAGGGAAGTTTATAACTATAAAAGGCTACATTAAGAGAAAAAAAGAAAAATCTTAAATAAATAACCCAACATTACACTCAAAGAACTACAAAAAGAACAGACTAAGCTCAAAGTTAGCAAAAGGAAGGAAGTAATAAAGATGAGAGCAGAACTAAATGAAATAGAGAGTATGAAAACAATAGAAAATATCAACAAAATTAAGACTTGGTTATTTTAAAAGATTAAAAAAATTATAAACATTTAGCTAGAATCACCAAGGAAAGAAGATAGAGGACTCAAATAAAATTAAAAATGAAAAAGAAGACATTACAACTGATACCAAAGAAATACAAAGGATCATAAAGGCCTCCTATGAACAATTACATGTTAACAAATTAGAAAACTTAGAAGAAATGGATATATTCCTAGAAACATGCAACCTACCGAGACTGAGTAAGGAAGAAATAGAAACTCTGAACAGACCAAAAATCAGTAAAGAGATGGAATCAATAATCAGAAACCTCCCAATACAGAAAACCCCAGGACTAGATGGCATCACCAGCAAATCCTACCAAATATTTCAAGAAGAATTCCAATCCTTCTCAAACTCTTCCAAAAAATAAAAGAGGAGGGAATACATCCAAACTCATTTTACAAGGCCAGCATTACCCTGATACCAAAACAGAGCACAACAAAAGAAACAATTAACAAAATGTAAAGGCAACATATAGAATAGAATATTTGCAGACCATACACCTGATAAGTTTATTTGAAGAAAAACTCATAAACTCAATAGCAAAAATCAAATAATCCAATTAAAAAGGGCAAAGGACCCAACTAGACATTTTTCCAAAATACATACAGATGGCCAACAGGTACAGGAAAAGATGCTCAATATCTGTAGAGATGCTGCATCAGGAAAGTGCAAATCAAGATCACAATGAAATATCACTTCTTAACTGCTAGCATGGTTATCATCCAAAATACAAGAGATAACAACTGTTGGCAAGGATGTGGAGAATACAAGAGATAACAACTGTTGGCAAGGATGTGGAGAAAACCACTGTGTACTGTCATTGTGAATGTAAACTGGTATAGCTATCATGAAAAATAGTATAGAGGTATCTCAAACAACTAAAAATAGTATTACTGGGCTTCCCTGGTGACGCAGTGGTTGAGAGTCCGCCTGCCGATGCAGGGGACATGGGTTCGTGCCCCGGTCCAGGAAGATCCCACATGCCACGGAGTGGCTGGGCCCGTGAGCCATGACCACTGAGCCTGCGCGTCCGGAGCCTGTGCTCCGCAACGGGAGAGGCCACAACAGTGAGAGGCCCGCGTACCGCAAAAAAAAAAAAAAAAAAAAAAAGTAGTACTACCATAATATTCAGCAGTCCCATATCTAGGTATATATCCAAAGGAAGTGAAATCACCATCTTGAAGAGGTATCTGCACCTCAGTTTTCGTTGTAGCATTATTCATAATAGCCAAGACACGGAAACAGCCAAAGTGTCAGTCAACAAATGAATGGATAAAGAAAATGTGGCATATATATGTACATATATAGACACACATATATAAATGTAATATTATTCAGCCTTTAAAAAGAAAATCCTGCCATTTGCGACAACATGGATGAACCTTGAAGGCATTATGCTAAGTGAAATAAGTCATACAGAGAAAGAAATATACTGTATGATCTCACTTATATGTGGAATCAAACATGTCAAATTCATAAAAACAGAGTTGAATAGTGGTTGCCATGGGCTAGGGAGTATGGAAATGTTGGTCAAAGGTACTAACTTTCACTTACAAGATGAATAAGTTCTGGGGATCTAACATATAGCATGATAACTATAGTTAACAATACTGTACTGTATACTTGAAATTTGCTAAGAGAGTAGATGTTAAATGTCCCCACCACAAAACTTTTACAAAAGGCATTTATATGAGTTGATGGATGTGTTAACTGACCTTATTGTGGAAATCATTTCACAATACATATACATATCAAAATATTACATTATATACCTTTAAACTTACACAATGATATGTGTTAATTATTTCTCAATAAATATGGGGGGGAGAAGAAAACCACCTCCTCTCCCCCCAAAATAAATCGATGCATTTAAAAAACAAACAGGTAAATGATTTGAACAGGCAATTTACAAATAAGATACCTAAATGGCCATAAGCCTATGAAAAGTTATTCAATATTATTAGTCATCAGGGAAATGCAAATTAAAATAACAATGAGATATTACTACAAACCCAATGGAATGTCTAAAATTTAAGAAGGAAAAAAAAGAGAAGAAACCCCAAACTCCAAATGTAGGTGAGGTTGTATTGGAACTGAAACTTTCATATATTGCTAAAAGTAGTGTAAAATAGTTCTGTAACTTTGAAAATTGCCTGAACGTTTCTAATAATAAATATACTCCTATTTTATGACTTAGCTCTTTCACTCTTAAATATGCACTGAAGAGAAATGAGTGCATATATCCACAAAATGACTCAGAATGTTCACAGTAGCTATATTCATAATAGCCCTAAACTGAAAATGACCCAAATGCCCCCTAACAAGAGAATACGTAAATAAATGATGCCTACAATGAAATACTATTTAGCAACAAAAAAGGACAAACTACTGACCTTCTCAACAACACTCATAAATCTCAAAAACATTATATTGAGCAAAATAAGCTAGACACACAAAAACATACTGTGTGATTCCATTTCTATAATGTAAAAGACAAAATATTAAGCTAATGATTTCAGACATAAAAGAGTACATATTGCATTATTCCAACTATGTGAAGTTCAAGGCAGGCAAAAGGAATTAGGTCTGAAAGAAGTACAGAGAGTGACAAACTTGGGGCAGGGAACTAGGCATATAACTGAAAAGTGGCATTAAGGCACCTATAGGGTACTGAAATTAGCCTATATTTTGATGTGTTTGGTGCTTAATCAGATGTATAAAAAGTAAAAATGCATCAAGTTGTAACCTTAAGATTTGTGCATTTTAATGTATTACACTTATACCTCATCAGAAGATTATTAAAAATTTCCTAGAATTGGAAAGGGAAAATGCAGATATAAAGACCTAAGCCATACAACAGTGGATAATAGAATAATGCAACACGGATAAAGAAGCATCTAGTAATGGGTGAAAATGAGAGGTAGTGTAGGAGAAATGGTTATGGGCTTAGAATACACTGAAACACTTGAACTTGAAATTTTGTTAAAATGAAGTAAAGAGAAACATGAGGTTTCATTTCAACTTACTTGAGGTGATATAATTAAAACACAACAATTAGAGTGTAACGTGCTCTTAAAAGCAAAAATGGTCTAATCAGAAAAGAGAAAAAGATTAACATTTCCTATGTCGAAATCTACAAATAATGTGATTAAGTAAGATACAGAAACTGACAAAAAAAATCATCTACCTATAATATCAGATTATATTGACAAAGATAGGAAGTTTTGGGAAGAAATAAAACAAGCTAAATATCTTTGATATACAGGGTTCATAATTTAATATTTTTCATAAGTTTAAAACAGAGATATATATTCAATATTGTTTATAAAAATGAAAGAAAGTAGTAATGTTAAATTATGCAAGTGCATAGAAAAATGAAAGCAAACGGAAACAGTCAAAACTTCAAGGATCCTTCTTTTAAAGCATAAAACACAACAGATGCCAGTTTTAAAAATTAGAATAAATTTTAAACGGTCCTATGAAAAGCCAAAGAAAATGAATGTATACTTGTAATAGAAGTCTTTTTCAAAAGAAAATAGCATAGAAAATATTGAGTGAACATAACACAACTAAAAAGAAAGTAAAGTAGAAGGAAGACAAAATAGAATAAAAAGGCAAAGTTTTGATGAAAAAAGATCCACTGAAGCAAACATTTATGAAGTTTATTGTGCTAAATACCATGGTATCAAACTATAGAAATGAAACACAATTATAAAAGCAAGGAGAATCTGACAGAAATACAATCATAATAGCATGCTCTAGTAGACCACTGTCAGTCTATAACTTTTCAAATGGCTAATGACAAAGATGGACACAAGAATATTGAAAACTACTATAAACAGAGCTGAATTTTTCCATATATGTGCATGCATCCTAAGAAAGGCAATAACTCGTTTTTTTTCAAGCATAGCATATTCTTGAAAAAAGCATATGTCAATATTTGTTGACATCAACAAATATCACACACAAGTCTCCTAAGTAAACCACATTTTTTTTTAACATCTTTCTTGGAGTATAATTGCTTTACAATGTTAGTTTCTGCTTTATAACAAAGTGAATCAGCTATACATATACACATATCCCCATACCTCCTCCCTCTTGCATCTCCCCCCCACCCTCCCTATCCCACCCCTCTAGGTGGTCACAAAGCACTGAGCTGATCTCCCTGTGCTATGTGCCTGCTTCCCACTAGCTATCTAGTTTACATTTGCAAACCACTTTTTTTAAAATGGAAATAGAAATAAATAAAATAAGATTAAATAAGTAAGAAAAGCTTTGAAATTTAAAAATGTAAACAGCTGTTTTACAAAGTATATGTAAGACACAGAACATCTGTATTTTGATGAGCTTTTTAGATAACACTGAAAATGGGAATACTTCATATCAAACTTAAGGTCAGAGCAAAACTCTTAATATTCCAGCTGGTCTCACCCTGCCCAATTCTATTATAAATAAATCCTATAATATCCTTGATATTAACATCCTTGAATGTTTTCATTACTACAAAATGCAGTATTAACACACATTAACAAGTGCTTTATTCTAGTTGGAAAAATATGCACCTTAACCCCCCCCAAATAGATTAAGTACAATAAACAAAAATAAACTAGAAAATTAAAAGATTAGAATTGAGAGAAAAAAATTAAAACTAAAATAGACAAACTTCTGGCATATCTAGCCAAAATAAATGAAGAGAAAAGAAATAAATGAGATGAAAATGAAAGGAGATACAATAACAGATACAGAAAGCCTCCTCCCCAAGGGAAATTTTAAAACTTACTGAAATATATGTATATTATTCTCACAATTAACTCAAGGGATAATATGGAGTGGAGACAAGCCCCCTTGGTTGGTTGGAGGACAAGTGGGAATAAAAGAAGGGCTGTTAGAAGCCTGGACTCTGCTCATGAGGAATGTGTGGGGCTGGCTAGCCCCCAAGGCAGGATGGAGAGGGGTCTGCTTTAGCAGCTGCTGGTTTCCCTGGGCTGCCCTGACACATGCCCCAGCCTGAGACAAATGAACACTCCAGCTCCACTCACTCCATGCTGTGACACTGGATTTGGGGTGGTCACAAGCAGGGAAAGGACTTGACCATAGGACGCAGAGGAGACCCGATCCCAGGGAGGAGCCCGGGTGGGGAGGCGGTGGCCATTGGTGGTGTTTACACAAGCAGTGCCTCAGCAGGAGCCCAGATCTCTGATGGCAGCTGCTCCACCACAGCTCACCCGCTGATATAAGCCAGGAGTCTACAGGGGCCCTGCCTACCCTGTGGAGCAGTTCCACAAAAGGGCAGGGGCAACAGAGGCTGGGGGCAGTGATTAGCTCTGAAGGACCAAGGGGACTTGCACCTAAGGCTGCATCTGAATGGAGCCATGAGCACCTGTACAGGCAGTATATCTAACCTCTGTCTGCTGCTGACATGAGCCAAGAGCCTGCATGGGCCCCTCTTGCTTCAACACTCTGCCCCTCTGAGGTAAGGGTCCTGGTACAGGGAGAGGGAAAAACATACACTTAAAGGGAACAGAACCAGCTTGGGGCCGACTCTCCAAGTCGGGATCAGACCCCACCCTTGGGATCTGACCCCACCCTTGACAGTGCAGTGATGACCCTTGAGGAGAGGGGAAGTCCTGCCCAACATCTGGCACCAGCTGTAGCACCTAGCCCCTACCAGGCAAAAGCTGCCAGCAACCCTGAGGAAAGATGTGACTTGCATCCACATCAAATCCAGCTCTCCCACCAGTGACACAGGGCACATGCAGTCTGTATAGGGGTGCTCCCACATAAGGACACCTTTCAAGACTGCTATATTCATGAAAGGCAGAGAAAGTTAAGCCAAATGAAAAGGCAGAGGAACTAGTCTCAACTGAAAGAGCAAGAGAAAACCCCTGAAAAAATACATAATGATACAGAAATAAACATTTTACCAGATAAAGAATCCAAGGCATTGGTAATAAAAATGTTAACTGAATTAAGGAAAAGAACTGATGTCCACAGTGAATGTGTTAATAAGGAAGGAAACAGAAAATATAAAAAAGACAAAATCATAAATGAAGAATTCAATAGCTGAAATAAAAAACACACAGGAAGGAATGAATAGCAGACTAAGCAATAAAGAAGGAGGCATAAAGTGACCTGGAAGCAGAATGATGGAAACCGTCCAATCAGCACAGCAAAAAGAAAACAAATTAAAAAAACAGAAACAGGACTTCCCTGGTAGAGCAGTGGTTACGAATCTGCCTGCCAATGCAGGGGACACGGCTTCGATCCCTGGTCCGGGAAGATCCCGCATGCAGCGGAGCAACTAAGCCCGTGCGCCACAACTACCGAGCCTGTGCTCTAGAGCCTGTGAGCCACAACTACTGAGCCCGCACGCCACAACTACTGAAGCCCGCGTGCCTAGAGCCCATACTCTGCAACAAAGAGAAGCCACCGCCATGAGAAGCCCGCGTACCACAGTGAAGAGTAGCCCCCACTCACTGCAACTAGAGAAAGCCCGCACACAGCAATGAAGACCCAACACAGCCAAAAATAAATAAATAAATATATTAAAGGAAAATAAATTAAAAAAAACAATTTAAGAGATCTATGAGATAACATTAAGCATACCAAAATTCACATTATAGGGGTCCAGGAGGAGAAGAGAGAGAGAAGGGGATGAAAAATGTATTTGAGGAAATTATGGCTGAAAACTTCCCAAAACTGAAGAAAATAGATATCTGGATACAGGGAGCACAGATGGTCCCCAACAAGATGAACCAAAACAGACCCACACAGAGACATATCATAATTAAAATGGCAAAGGTTAAAGATAAAGAGAGAATTCTAAAGGTAGCAAGAAGAAAAACAAAGTGTCATATACAAGGGTATCCCCATAAAGTTATCAGCTGATTTCTCTACAGAAACTTTGGAGGCCAGAAAGGAGTGGCATGAAATATTCAAAGTGCTGAAAAGGAAAATCCTGCACCTAGGGTACCCTACTCAGCAAAATTATCAGTTAGAATAGAAAGAGAGATAAAGAATATCTCAGACAAGTAAAAACTAAGAGTTCATCGATCCTAACCTAGCCTAAAAGAAATGTTAGAAGGTCTTCCCTAAGTAGGAAAAAAGTAAGAATCTATAGGAGAGGGAAAATTCCACTAGGAAAGGCAAATGTATAGTAATGATTGAGGATCAACCACTTAAATAAGCCATTATGAAGATTAAAAGACAAAAAAAAAGTTGTAAAAGCAACTATAACTACAAGAGACAGTTAAGGGATAAGCATGAAGATGTAAAACATGACATCAAAACCACAAAATGTGGGGGAGGGGAGTAAAAAATGTAGACCTTTTAGAATCTGTTTGAACTTAAATGATTACCAATTTGAAACAAGTAGATATAGTTAGAGGTCAATGTACATGAACTCCATGGTAACCACAACTCAAAACCTATAACAGTTAAACAAAAACAAAGGAACACAAACATATTGCTAAAGAAAATTATCAATCAACAAGGGAAGAAACAAAAAGAAGACATGAACAGGAAGAGCTACAAAAACAACCAGAAAACAAGTAATGAAATGGCAAAAGTATATACCTATCAATAATTACTTTAAATGTCTATGGACTATATCTTCCAATCAAAAGACATAGGGTGGCTGATTGGATAAATAAAAAGGACCATTCAATACGCTGCCTACAAGAGACTCACTTTAGAGCTAAAGAAACAGACAGACTGAAAGTGAGGGGATAAAAAACGAAAAGAAAAGAAAGCAGGGGTAGCAATACTCATATCAGACAAAACAGACTTTAAAACAAAGGCTATTACAAAAGACAAAGAAGGGCATTATATAATGATAAAGGGACAAATACAAGAAGAGGGTACTACATTCATTAAAATACATGCACCAAGTATGGGAGTACCTAAATATATAAAGCAAATAATAATAGTCATAAAAGGAGAAATTCACAATAATACAAAAAATAGAAAAATAGTTAGCAATTTTAACACCACACTTACATCAATGGAGAGATCATCCAGACTGATAAAAAACAAATCAAACAAACAAAAAAAACAGCAATAGGACAAGAGCGGTCTTAAATGACACATTAGACCGTAGGACTTAATGGACATCTACAAGACATTACACCCCAAAACAACAGAATACACATTCTTTTCAAGTGCACATGGGATACTCTACAGGATAGAACACATGCTAAACCACAAAACAAATCTCAACAAATTTAAGAGGATAGAAATTATATCAAGCCTCTTTCTGACAAGTTATGAAACTAGAAATCAATTAGAGGAAGAAAAATGGGAAAATAACAAAAACGTGGTGTCCAAACAACATGCTACTAAAGAACCAATGGGTTAATGAAAGAAAAAACCAAAGAAGAAATCAGAAAATACCTCAAGACAAATGAAAATGGAAACACAATACTCCAAAATCTATGGGATGCAGCATAAGCAGTTCTAAGAAGGAAGTTTATAGCAATGCAGGCCTTCCTCAAGAAACAAGAAAAATCCCAAATAAACAACCTAACTTACTACTTAAAAGAACCAGAAAAAGAACAAACAAATCCCAAAGTCAGCAGAAGGAAGAAAATAATAAAGAGAAGAGAAGAAATAAAATAATGATTAAAAAAATAGAAAAGATCAGTGAAACCAAGAGCAGGTTTTTTTTTTTTAAAAGATAAACAGTATTCATAAACCTTTTGCCAGGCTCACCAAGAAGAAAAGAGAAGGGGACAAATAAACAAAATAAGAAATGAAAGAGAAGGAATGAAAAATGATACCACAGAAATACAAAAAATCATAAGATAATACTACAAACAGTTATTATGTCAACAAATTGGACAGCCTAGAAGAAATGGACACATTTCGAGAAAGCTACAACCTGACAAGACTGAATCAGGAAGAAACAGATCATTTGAAGAGACTGATCACTAGTGATGAAAGTGAATGCAAAAATTCCTAGCAAACAGAAGTCCAGGACTGACCAGCAGGCTCCACGGGGGAATTGTCCTAAACATACAAAGAACTAATACTTATCCTTCTCAAACTATTTCAAAAAATTGAAGAGTATGGAACATTCCCAAATTCATTCTACAAGGCCATCCTTGCCATGATACCAAAACCAGACAAAGACACTACAAAAAAAATAAAATTACAGGCCAATTATTCTGATGAATACAGATGCAAAAAATCCTCGACAAAATATTAGCAAACCAAATCCAACAATATGTAAAAAGGATCATACAACATGATCAAGTGGGATTTATTTCCGAGTTATAAGGATAGATCAAGATTCACAAATCAACTAATGTGATACACTACATTAACAAAAGGAAGGATAAATATCACAAGATCATCTCAATAGATGCAGGAAAAGCATTTGACAAAATTCAATATTTATTCATGATAAAAACTCTCATCAAAGTTGGTATAGAGGGAATTTATCTCAACATAATAAAAGCCATTTATGACAAACACACGGCTAACATCATCCTCAGCAGTGAAAAACTGAAAGCCTTTCGTCTAAATTCAGGAATAAGACAAAGATACCCACTCTCACCTCCCCCCCCCCCACCATTTAACATAGTATTGGAAATCCTAGACACAGCAACCATACAAGAAAAAATGAAAATAAAAGGCATTCAAATTGGAAAAGAAGAAGTAAAACTGTCACTATTAGCAGATGACATGATACTTTATACAGAAAACTCTAAAATCTCTACCCCAAAACTATTCAAATTAATAAATGAATTCAGCAAGGTTGCAGGATTCAATATTAATATACAGAAGTTTGTTGCTTTTCTATATGCTAATAATGAACTATCAGAATAAGAAAGTAAAAAAAAAAATCCCATTTAAAATCACATCAAAAAGAATAAAATACCTATGAATAAACTTAACCAAGAGATGAAAGGCCTATACTCTGAAAACTATAAAACATTGATAAAGGAAATTGAAGATGATATAAAGAAATGGAAAGATATCCTCGTGCTCTTGGATTGGAAGAATTAATATTATTAAAATGGCTATACTGCCCAAAGCAATCTACAGATTTAATGCAATACCAATCAAAGTACCCATGACGTTTTTTACAGAACTAGCACAAATAATCCTAAAATTCACATGGAATCACAAAAGACCTCTCATTGCCAAAGTAATCTTGAGAAAGAAGAACAAAGCTGGAGGTATCACCCTCCCTGACTTCAGATTGTACTGCAAAGTTACAGGAATAAAAACATCATGGTGCTGACACAAAAACATAGATCAATGGAACAAAATAGAGAGCCCAGAAATAAACCCATGCACCTACAGTCAATTAATCTACTGCAAAGGAGGCCAGAATATACAAGAGAGAAAAGACAATCTCTTCAATAAGTGGTGCTGGGAAAACTGGACAGCTACATGTATAACAATGAGATTGAAACATTACCTCACACCATATACAAAAATAAACTCAAAATGGATTAAAGATCTAAATGTAAGATCTGAAACCATAAAACTCATAGAAGTGAACATAGGCAAGAACACTCTTTGACATAAATCGTAGCAATATTTTTTGGATGTATCTCCTAAAGCAAAAGAAATGAAAGCAAAAATAAACAAATGGGACAAACTGAAAAGTTTTTACCTAACAGTGGAAACCATTGACAAAACAAAAAGACAACCTGTAGAATGGGAGAAAATACATGTAAATGATATGACCAACAAGGGGTTAATATCCAAAATACATAAACAGTTCGTAGAACACAATATCAACAAAACAAACAACCCAATCAAAAAAATGGGCAAAAGAACTGAATAGACATTTTTCTAAAGAAGACATACAGATGGCTAAGAGGCTCATGAAAAGATTCTCAATGTCACTATTAGAGAAATGTGAATCAAAACCACAATGAGATATCACTTCACACCTGTCAGCATGGCTATCATCAAAATGTCTACAAATAACAAATGTTGGCAAGGATATGGAGAAAAGGAAACCCTTGTACACTGTTGGTGGGAATGTAAATTAGTGCAGCCATTATCAAAAACAGTATGCAGATTCCTCAAAAAACTAAAAGTAGAACTACCATACGAACCAGCAATTCCACTCCTGGCTATATATCCAGAAAAAAACCCAACTAAAACAGTAATTCAAAAAGATGAATGCACCCCAATGTTCGTATCAACACTACTTACAATATCCAAGATAAAGAAGCAACCCAAGTGTCCATCAACAGACGAATGGATAAGGAAGATGTATTTTATATATACAATGAAATATTACTCAGCCATAAAAAAGAATGAAATTCTGCCATTTGTAGCAATGTGGATGAACCTAGAGAATATTATGCTTAGTTAAATAAGTCAGAGAAAGACAAATAATGTAAGATATCACTTACATATGGAATCTAAAAAATGATGCAAATGAATGTACTTAGCAAAAGAGAAAAGACTCACAAATACAGAAGACAAACTAGTGGTTACTGATGGAGAGAGGGGCACGTTAGGGGTATGAGATTAAGAGATACAAACTACTATGCATAAAACAGATAAGTAATAAGGATATATGGTATAGTATAGGGAATTATAGCCATTATCTTATAATAACTTTCAATGGAGTATAATCTAGAAAAATACTGAATCACTATGCTGTACACCTGAAACTAATATAATGTTGTAAATCAACTAAACTTCTATTTAAAAGAATGGCTCAAGCATCACATTATGATTGAAACCAGTAAAAAACTGAAATAATTTTTATTTGATTTTTAGCATTATTTAGAAAGTTCCTTCTAATAAAATATGTCCAGAATAAAATGATGTAAATATCAAAAAGCTAGATAAAAATAGTTATTTGCAGATTATTTGATTATATGTAGGTTGTATGATTATATGAGGAAAACCTAAATACATGAACCAATAAAGAAAGCAACCAGAATAAGAAAATTTAGAAAACATGCTGAATGCGATATATATAGTTATATATACATATATAAACATATATATATAATACAATAGTTTAATTAGACATCACATCAGAGCTCAAGAAACAAAATATTATTAGCAGTGCCTAAGTCCAGATCATGCCTTCTTCTAGTCACAAATCATTCTTAGACATTGTGAATGTTACACTGTTCAATTTTTATTTTTTTTAATTAAAACAAATTTTGTCTTCCATTTAAGTGTGTTGAAGTTTGTTCTGGCAGGCAGTAAAGTTACTGGTGGATCTCCTTGATCCTTCTAAGGTTTGTCTAAATTTCACTAGGGTAATCGTAGAGTAGACTTTACACTAGGGCTAATTTAGCCCTTCTTCTAGGGCATAACCCTTGTCAGGTCATTGTCAAATGGCCTGAGGGCTTGAAGAGGTATCTCTGAACTGGCTCGGTAGAATTGAAATATCTCCCAGACTTATGTGACCTTCGGAATGTGTACACCTTGCAGCTTCCCAGGAGTCATTCTTTGTCTGAACTCATGGAGCTTCACTCCATGCATGTGCAAATTAGTTTTAACCAAAGACTTAAAGGGACCCCTATATGGATATCTAGATTTCTTTCTTTGCCTAGCTGTACTCTCTTCAATATTTTGCCCTTCAAATTTCAGCCTCCTCTACCTCTCAGACCTCTGACTTCTGCCGTTTCACTATATTCTTGTTGGGGTATCGTTCCTGGCACCATAATCCAGAAAATTCTCTATCCAGAAAGCCATGGTGATTGTAAGGCTCACCTCATTTGGTTTTCTTCCCTTAGGATCATGGTTCCATGCTACCTATTGGCCAATGTCTAAAAACTGTTGTTTTATATATTTTGCTTTTCTTTTAGTTGTTTACAATGGGAGCATAAATTGAATCTAATCCAAATAAAACAATTGATATTCCATCCTTGCTAGAAGTTCTCTGTCCTCTCCAATTCTCCTTGAACCTTACAATCATGCTGCTTTAATCATAAATGAGTTAATTTTTGACACTTTGTATGAGAGTCATGTTTTTAATTTTTTGAAAATCCTCCTCCTACAAGGTGTAAAAAATACTGTGGTTTTTCTGTTGTCATTGTAATTAGTCTTATTTCTTAGGAAGATATATAAAAGTATTTATGGATGAAATGATACAGTGTGGGATATACTTTAAAGTCGTTTATAGGAGAAGGGATAAGAACTGGGGAAGAAGAAATGAGTAAAATTGTCATATGTAGATAACTACTGAAGCTGGGCGATCAATATTGAAGCTGGGCGATCAATATTGAAGCTGGGCGATCAATACTGAAGTTGGGTGATTAATTTATGGGGCTTATTACATAATTTTTTCTGAGAATTTATATCATAAAGTAGAGATAAAGACAGGTAGAGAGAGAGAGGGAGAGAGAAAGACAAGCATAGACAGAGACATTGAGAGCAATGGAACCCTTATTTTGTATTTCAAATTGGTGTTAGTGAGAGTCAGAAATTGTACTGCATAAAAAAGAACGATAACAAACATTAAATTTTAAAAACTGGAACAGCTCAAAGACTGCTTCTATAGGATTGTCATTTGCTGCTAACCTGAATGAAATGAGATACCTTCTGTTATAGGACCTAATGTGGTTGTGGAAATAAGAATGGCTCTGAGTGATATGAAAGCTCACTGCACACAGGGGTGAAATACTCCACAAGTCCCTGAGTAATGAATTACTGGCTTCTGACAAGAGCCAGTATCAATTAAACAGAAGCAACCAGAATTTGCAATCCAGAATATAGGAAATTATCATCTTTCTCCTCTGGCTTTCAGTTGTGAGTCAAAGGAAAGCACAGGGCAGCCTGAGGGTCCTGATCATTAGACATGCCCTCCAGAGACAAATAGAGGTTGTCATGTGCATGTTACAGACTGTGAGGAAAGGCTGATGAAGCACTTGGAACTGAGGACCAGTCGTAAACATTGGGGTAAACTGCTTTCCTGGAAAGGTCACTTTCAGAGGTAATGCCAAGGTGCTGAAAATGCTGAGTCATCAGCAATAGAATGTCCCTGTTGATAGCCCTTCCCAAAAATAACACAGGAGCACCATG
Organism: Phocoena phocoena; assembly: GCF_963924675.1. Classification (NCBI taxonomy): domain Eukaryota; kingdom Metazoa; phylum Chordata; class Mammalia; order Artiodactyla; family Phocoenidae; genus Phocoena; species Phocoena phocoena. Next base: position 23,308,801 of record NC_089225.1, on the reverse strand, counting down.
AAAAAAGAAAAAAAGGTATTTTTCTTAACTTCAAATGTTTAATTCTGGAGCACTTATCAGAAAACTGGCATGAATTTCTCCTCTTTTAAAGCAGTGTCGGTGTCTTTGCCTGCAGGAGTAATAGCAGTGTGTACATGCCGGTATATATCTGCACTGGCTTTCATTAGTGTATGCTGTATAGATAAAGAATTAGAGAAAAGAGTAAAGTATAGAAGAAATATGTATTTTGGAAGTACACTAAGACTACGATAGAATCTAGATTTGATGACACTTAAGCCCTATATAGTTTCTTTGCAAAGTTTCCCTTTGTGATCCTTCTCCAGAGGTTGTTCTGGTGATAATGCAAAGGTTTGAATCACTGTTTGATCGTGAGCTTGCATTCGGACCACTGTTTAATGAGCCTCCAATTTCCACAGTGTGAGAAGATGCCCAGCTGCAGCTCTAGCCAGCCTTTGATGCATTCAGCTGAGAGTGAATCAACTGAAGTTCAAATACGTTTGCTAAACTTAAGTCATCTTTCTGGAGAGGGTTTGTGCAGGCTTCCTTCTGTAAAGTATATAGCAGCTTGGAAATTCATCTCCAAGACCCTCCTTGCTGCTTCTTATCGATACAATTGTTTAAGAAATTTCTTTGCCAAGCCTCCAAGGAGAATCATAAATAGGAACTCTTTAATTCTCAATGGAGATTTTCTGTCGGGGTTGGTATCATAAATAAAGAGAACCATGTATCCCTTCAGATGTGCCAGGGTCTGAGAAGTTTGTGAATTCAGAAATGTATAAACCTCTCCTGAAGATTCTGTGAATACTCATCAGCATAATTTTGAAGTATGAAGGATAAGGAATAAAAACTGGAAAACATTAGGTAGATTAAAGAGGAATATTGGGTAATAAACAATGAACTATTAAATATATACATATATGTACTTATACATATATGTAGATACATACACATGTATACTTATACACACATGCCTGTAGAGAGTGAACACTATTTCAAAAGGTTTTATATGTATAATTCCAGAAGCTTCCTTTCACATTAAAGCATTCTACAGAAGTGAGCATATTGGAGTCAAAAAATATACATACATATTGATGTGTGTGTGTGTATCTTATGGGAACAAGAAAAAAAACAGAACATGAAAATAAGTGAAACACATAGTTTTCCATTTTCTTCAAATTCTGCTTTGAATTGTGTTTGTTTCTGCTTGATCCATTTATAGTCTCCAGTTCTTCCCAGGACAGTTAAAATGGTCCCATTCCAATTTTTACTGCCTCTGTCTTGTTTCCTTTTCGTTATAATCGGCAATTGGCAGCTACTGTACGTGCAGTAACCCATCCATTCAGAGTTGTCATTCGGATGCCTTGCTTTTGGGGACCACTATTAAATTAGGCATAAGTCATTTTTCAGCAAAGAAGGTGACATTTTATTTCTGTAAGACCAAGTGTTAACTCATTTTGTGTGGGGGAAGGTTTCTTCTGTTTCCTGACATTATAAACAATGTAAGGAGGAACTGTGATTTGCTTCTTCTTCCTCCTTCACCTCCCGCTTCCTCTTTTTTTTTTTTAAACAAACCTGTGCTATTCCTTTTATAGATATTATCTCTAATCCTTAAGCAATCAGGAAAAACAGTTGTAATTATCCTTATTTTTATGATAAGGAACCTACAACTTAGAAGTGTAAGTAACTTGGCCCCAATCACATAGCCAGCAAGTATTTCAGGGCATTAGCTCACACCCTCTGTCATGACTCCCTTCCCTTCCTTCTTTGGCAGACTATTCAAATGAAGTAGACTGTTCAATTTAGAAATATCTTCCTTCACAAATATAATAACCACGTAAACCAGAAAAGGAGACTACAAGTTTACAGGAAGTGTGGCTTCTATTTCTTTTGCAGTGGGTAGGAGGGTATACGGTCTCCTGTGCTTATATAGTCACTGTGCCTCTTCCTGCTCTTTAAAAGCAAGAGGTTACTAATTTCTCTGAGACTCAGTTTCCTCATCTATACATTGTGGGGATAATAGTATCTATTTCATACTCACATTATGCAGATTAAGTGAGATAAGAAAGTGCTAAGTACCTTGTCTGGCAGGTGGAAAGCATCTATAAATATAAGCTAAGTTTCCACATAATGCTAGGTGCTTATTCAGTATTCAACTGAAGCATGTTGTGTGACAGAAACTTACAAAGTTTCGTAGGTCAATTATACTTCAGAAACGAACAAACTCACAGAGAAAGAGATCAGCTTTGTGGTTAGCAGAGGCGGGGGTGGGGGGAGAGGGAACTGGAGGAAGGCAGTCAAGAGGTACAAACTTCCAGTTATAAGGTAAGTATGTACCAGGGATGTAATGTACAACACAATGCATGTAATTAACATGGCTGTCTGTTACATATGAAAGTTGTTAAGAGAGTAATCCTAAGAGTTCTCATCACAAGAGGAAATATTTTTCTATTTCTTTAATGTTCTAGGTAGACGAGATGATAGATGTTCACTAAACATACTGCGGTAATCATTTCATGATGCATATAAGTCAAATCATTATGCTGTATACCCTAAACTGATACAGTGTTGTATGTCCATTATACCTCAATAAACGTGGAAGAAAATAAATTTTAAAAATGCCAGTTCCCCCAAAAATGAATAAGTAGGATTATGCCAAAAAATTTAATTCAAATGAGACTGAGAAATAACATGACTTAGAGGTAATGACCAAAAGCCTTGTGAGTGGAAAGGTGTTTCCAGAATAGCAGAATCAGCATCACCTGGAAAGTTGTTAGACATGGAAATTCATGGGAACCACCCCAGGCATGCTGACTCGGAATTTCCGGGCTGGGGCAGAGGATCTGTATGAAAATCATTGACCCAGAGGTTAGAAAAGTCTATTTTTAATTACTTTATATAGTGCCTACCATCTTATTAGGGAACACTGTGTGACTACTGAATCCTTTGCTACAGTACGTATTTATAAAAGATACTGAGAGCTGTAAACCCCTCGATGTACTGATACTCTGGTAGACATGTTTGGCCTCAGAGGGTAGGACACATACAGGAATTCAAGAAATAGTTTTAATTAGTTAATTGGTTTTGCTGAGTTTCTTTTCATTAACTGCCAAATCTATTTACTTAACCATGTTTAAAAACATTAGTAAGCTTATTTCACAATAAATAACGTTTTTATAGCTAAATCAAAATATAAATTTCAGAGCATTTTGTGGATATATAACAGAAACATATTTTTGTCTCAGAAATACTGGTGGGTTTTTTTGGAACTTATTTTTTTGTTTGTTTATGCGTTTGGCTCTAAATAACCGTCCTGGGAAGAAAAAGAAGAAAAAATAACAGTGAATTGGTTTCATTAACATATGTCACACTGCAGACTATCAAGGAGAACTTGGTAAAATAATGGCCAATATTTAGAATCCATGAATCCACACAATTATACAATAATTGTTTCCTTTTTTCTCAGGAAATGCACACTGAAGTGCTAATTAAACTTCAGGCACGCAGATCCAGCTTGCTAACTTTGCTATAATCGTGACCATGATCACCATCAAGCACCACTTAAGTACCCGTGATGTTGGGGCATTATGCCAAGATGCTGCCATTTATTAAAATGATGCAACATATCTGGAGATAGAGAAGACACTCAGGCATGAGTCCTGATTACCTCTTTTTGTTTCCCCCATTCTAAAGTCTTTATTTACACTTGAGAGCAGGGTGCATCTGAGAAAGAACGAGGCCATTGTGGTCGGAGAGACCTGAGTGACCGTGGATAAGTGTTCTAACATCTTAGCAAAGTGTAGTTATGAAACTTCAGCATGGTGTCAGTTCCATAAGATGTGCTCAATGACAGTGTTGTTGTTGTTGTCAGAGCTATTATTATTACTATGTAACAAAGAAGGAATATAAGCAGTTTAAAAAACAACCTTCTCACTTCATGCTGACAGGCAAGTGACTGTCTGTGTCATCCTCCAGACACATGAAAGGAAGTTAAAATATTCTCTCTAGCTCCAATTTCTAAACACTCCAAAAATAAAGTGATTATGTTTAGAGAAGCAGACCTTAAAGAAAATTGCCTCCAAGAAACCTGAAGAAGCAAACACAGAATGCCAGGGCCATCACAACATTGTATAAAATGCTCCCAAGACAAATATGTTAGCTCAGTGGCCAGATACCTTGACTTAAGGGGGCAACGTTTTCATGGCAAAGTGATTACAGCTTGATGGAGTCTTCTGTGAGCAAATTAGAAAAAAAGAAGCGACGAAGGTAATGACCTCTGCAATTAATTAAACTTGTTCAGGTTGCTAATTCTTCTGCAAGTTGATTAATAAAGAGTATATGCTGTCACACCTTCTAAAGTGTGAATGTATGTCCTCAGTCATGGAATAATCATACAGACAGCTCAAACAACTAGCTGTTCTTAAAATAAATGTTGCAACTTGAAGAAAGAGAAGTAGTGAGTCTAAATCTACCTTAATTCTTCTAAGATAAGTGAGCCAAGAATGTGAGATCAAAGGCACTGGCTCCATCAGACAGAATACAGCTCATCCCCAGCTCCAGCAATGTGTAAATGTGAAACTTTGTGAAAGCTACTTAGCCTTTCTGAGAATCAGTTTCTTCAGCTGTCCAATGGGACTGGTAACAGGATATACTTAGCAGGATTATTGCAAGAGCTAAAGGGAATCATTCTTACACATGCCTTGCACAAAATAAGTCCTCATGAAATGTGAACTCTCATTATATTCAAGTTATACACAAAATAAGTGACTTAGTAGGACGAGCATTCCACTCCTACAAATTATCCTTTATTGGTGCCTCTTTATCTTTTTTTTTTTTTTTTTTTTGCGGTACGCAGGCCTCTCACTGTTGTGGCCTCTCCCGTTGCGGAGCACAGGCTCCGGATGTGCAGGCTCAACGGCCATGGCTCACGGGCCCAGCCGCTCCGTGGCATGTGGGATCTTCCCAGACCGGGGCATGAACCCGTGTCCCCTGCATCGGCAGGCGGACTCTCAACCACTGCACCACCAGGGAAGCCCCCTCTTTATCTTAATACTGTATTGTCCTATCCCCAAAGGACAAGGAAAATCCCTTTCAGGAATAGAATTATAGAAACATCAAAGATAAATTTTCAATAATTAATAAGGAATCAACAATTAAAAACTGCAAATATAAGGTATTAACTAACTTCAAAAATATTTTCCAGGCAAAACATTCTCTGACGTAAATCATGCCAAAGTTTTATTAGGTTACTCTCCCAAGGCAATAGAAATAAAAACAAAAATAAACAAATGGGACCCAATCAGACTTACAAGCTTTTGCACAGCAAAGGTAACCATAAACAAAGTGAAAAGACAACCTACAGAATGTGGAATGGGAGACAATATTTGCAAACAATGCAACTGACAAGGGCTTAATTTCCAAAATATACTAATGGCTCATACAACTCAACAACAACAAAACGAACAACCTAATCAAAAAAAATGGGCAGAAGACCTAGACATTTCTCCAAAGAAGACATACAGGTGGCAAATAGGCACATGAAAAGAGGCTCAACACCACTAATCATTACAGAAATGAACATCAGAACTACAGTGAGTTACCACCTCACACCGGTCAGAATGGCCACCATTAAAAAGTCTACAAATAACAAATGCTGGAGAGGGTGTGGAGAAAAGGGAACCCTCCTACACTGTTGGTGGGAATGTAAATTGGTGCAGCTACTATGGAAAACAGTATGGAGTTTCCGCAAAAAACTAAAAATATGGAGTTGCCATATGATCCAAAAATCCCACTCATGGGCATATACCCAGATAAAACTATAATTTGAAAAGATACATGCACCCCTATGTTCATAGCAGCACTATTTACAATAGCCAAGACATGGAAACAATCTACATGTCCATCAACAGAAGAATGGATAAAGAAGGTATGGTGTATATATATATATATATATATATATATATATATATATATATATATATACAATGGAATATTACTCAGCCATCAAAAAGAATGAAATAATGCCATTTGTAGCAACATGGATGCAACTAGAGATGATCATACTAAGCGAAGTAAGTCAGAAAGAGAAAGACAAATACCATATGATATCACTTATATGTGGAATCTAAAATATGATACAAATCAACATATCTGTGAAACAAAAACAGATTCACAGATATAGAGAACAGACCTGTGGTTGCCAAGGGGGAGGGGGACAGGGGAGGGATGGATTGGTAGTTTGGGATTAGCAAAGGCAAACTGTTACATATAGGATGAATAAACAACAAGGTTCTACCGTACAGCATAGGGAACTATATTCAATATTCTGTGACAAACCATAATGGAAAAGAATATGAAAAAAAACATATGTATAACTGAGTCACTTTTCTGTACAGAAGAAATTAACACAACATTGTAAATCAACTACACTTCAATAAAATCTAAAAAAATATTTTCCATTTTCATACAAAGATTTCCACAATCTCTCCATAAATTGTCAGTATCACCACTGAAATCAAAGTATCCTAATTCTTTCCTTCCCAACATTTGGAGCCATAAAATATGCTCCTCATCTTCATTTTGTTTTTTAGCTTTTTAGGCAGAAAGGTTAAGTCTAAAATATCCAACGTTATCTTCTGAGATTATTAAGTCGAACCACACTACATGAAGAATATTTTATCATACTCCTCTTATGCTTCCATTTTTTTTTTTGAAAAAAAAAAAAGAGGAAAAAGGCAAGTGCTTTAGACTTTTAAAAAAAAAGTGTTTTTTTGGTCAGCTTTGGAAGAAGACCATGGCAAAAGAACACCTCATTTTGGGAAAATAGCACAAGGCAAAAACAGATCATCACTAACGGAAGCTAAATCACACAGTGGAGTTAAGCTACTTAGATATATTGATTCTGCAAGGGTAAAAATGGATTAGAACCAACAGATTATAATGAGGATCATTTTGGTACCAAAGAAGCCCCTTTAACAATGGGCGTGCATTCGAATCCTAGTGTGATCATTACAGGCTCATTTTCCTTGTTCGTGTTCCCAGGATAAAGGCCTTAAAGGAAGCACTGGCATTTTAAATTGCTCAGTTTCACTTGCTGAAATTTTTTTTTTTCTTTCTTAGGCAAAATTATTTTCCCATGTTATGAGAAGAATGCTTTGGAGAGCAGCACTGTGAAAGTGCAGAGAACAAAAGTGATGGCAGCCCTGGAGGATTAGGCCACTGACAAGGGAAAAGAAATTACCTGTGGGCATTTGCTCCAAGGTCCCCACTCAGACATGACACATTCACTGGGACACAGAAGAGAGCAAGACTGGGTTTCTGAGGGAATTTCATCCTGGTTGCAAAGGCTGTTATCCACTGCTCCCCCTTCACCATCGGCAGCATTCACGCATCTGCAAAGCAAGATCACGAGATAGCTTGATCGCTTAAAACAGTGGGAAGTAAATTTAAAATAGCTGTGATGTATCGTAATTACTTACCCCTCAGAGATAGTAAAACATAAAATAAGAGCAGCAGAGAAACCAGGAAAAAAAAAAATCCTTTCTCAGCCAGTCTAGCTTTATTGAGTGATAACTCAGGGCAGAGCCCTTTATTCGGCAAAGCAGAAGACAAGGGACAATTGTCATCTTTGAAGAACTCTCCATCTAAATAGAACTATCTACTGCCGTGGCCTCTCCCATTGCGGAGCACAGGCTCCGGACGCACAGGCTCAGTGGCCACGGCTCACGGGCCCAGCCGCTCCGCGGCACGTGGGATCTTCCCGGACCGGGGCACGAACCCGTGTCCCCTGCATCGGCAGGTGGACTCTCAACCACTGCGCCACCAGGGAAGCCCTTTTTTTTTTAATTGTAACAAATCTTGAAGACGCTCCTCTGAATAAATCCATCACTTTGTAATAACTAGACCTTTCACAGTTCCCGTGACTCTCTTAGACCTTTCCTAGACTTCTCTTTCAGAGCATCTAAGCTTCCCTAGTTTTTGTTTAGTACAATTAAGGTCATAGCAAAGTTATGCAAAAAATAATTGAACATATTTTTCTTTCAGGTATTTTCTGCATTTCAGTAAGGAATTTTCGTAGCATAAACCAAAGGGCAATTAGCAAGCATTTTCATGCGGCAATTGAGCACATGCTATAGAGATGCACGTATTGTAATTGCTCTGAGATAAGTGCTGATGAAGATGAGATAAATCATGTTATTGATTCAATCAAATTAAAACCAAAGTGTTATACTACTATATACCTGCCAGAACGGCTTAAATCAAAACCATGGTAAATATCAAGGGCTGGCAAGAACGTGGAGCAATTGTAGCTCTTCTCACTCTGCTGGTTGGAGCATAAATGCTTTGGCAAACTAGTTGGCAGTATCTACTAAATCTAAACATATATATACTATGTAACCCAACAATTTCACTTCTATTTATATACACAAGAGAAACGTGTACAAATGTGGACCACCCCCCAAAAAATAAAACCTGCCTGAAAACGTTCATAGCACCACTATTTATAATCAACCGAACTAGAATCAACAGTAGAATATCTACAATATTTATTCAGCCACGGTAAAACAGAGAAATATATTGTGATAAACTCATTGAATTAAATGCTATAAAGTAATGAGAATTCATAAACTACTGTTGTATGAATGGAGCTCACAACCATAATGTTGAACAAAAGAAGCTGGACACAAAAGAGTATAGTCTGCATGGTTCCATTCATAGAAAGTTAGAAATAGGCAATACTCATCTATGGTGTCAGAAGACAGAATAGCAGTTACGCTTGGTGGACTGGTTGATACCTAGGGGCTTAGGTAGTCCTGGTAATACTTTGTGTCTTGGCCTCTGGGTTGGTTACACAGGTGAGTTTGTGTTGTGAAAATTCATGGAGCTGTACCCTATGCTGTGGGCATTTCTCTGCATTTATATCATATCCCAATTACAAGCTCATATTTAAATTATTTTCTCAAAAATGTTTAATAAAGACTTGCTATATATAAGCCTCTTTTGCTAGGTGTTGGGATACAAAGATATTTATTAATAATGATTCATTTCATAAATATTTTGAGCGGCTTACTCTGCACCATGCCCTTACTTGGGTGCTGGGGTACAGAACTGAAAAAAAAAAATGGGGACAAGATCCCTTCTTCTTCCAGTGATAATGGTCAAGGTAAAGGTGAAAATGACAATGATGATGAGCTGAATGGTGCCATTTACTAATCTGGTAATTTCTGACAGAAAGCCGCAGCCAAGGAATAAGCATTTTAAGAGGGCTGTGCTGGAGAGCTTTTGGTGCTCCCCAAATCATGCTATGCTGGAATGAATTACCCTATACATCCTGAGTTTCTTTTATACAAACAATATTCTTTTTTTGATTCAGGAAAACTGCAAAGTAGTCTATCAGCTGGTGCAAAATAAAATAAACTTTATGAGGTGCTAAGTAATACAAACTTAGATATTGTATAAAGCAGGTTAACAGAGGATGGTGAAAGGAGAGAAAATGTCGTGCCTTCTAATATAGGGAGGCAAGGTACAGAGTCATCTACGGACTTTAATTTCTTTTGTGGTAACAGTCAATAGTGGAAGGAGGGACCACGAAATGGCTTTAATGTCTTTCCCTGGGCAAACTTAAAAGCTGAAAATTGCTTTCCTTCTTGCCTTCACACTCTCAGCTGATGTTCTTCTATGATTTCACTGAAAAAGAAAAGGTAATACTTCTGGTCAATGGTGTCCAGGTGAACATATGCATTAGTCTTTGTTCACTCCCAATAAGCCACAAAGACAATAGTAAAGGATTTTGTTACAAAAAGACTAACAAAACAAAAAAAAGGAGGGAGGGTAAGGCAGAATCCTACAAGGACAAAGAACATGGGAGAGGACAAAGGCAACAATGGAAAATACATGGGCTAGTGGTAACTGACTTAGCACACCCAGAAAACTGATTACTAAGCCTTCAAGGGAAAAGAAAGAAAGTCACTCCATTTACACATCAGAACACATGGAAAATTCAGGCATTTACCTTTGGAAATGTGAATGAAGGTGAGGTAGAAAAACTGGAGGATTTATTGAAAGTGTGTTTAAGAAGTACCTAAGCTCTCAAATCCCAATTCCCCAATTCCCAAAGCTAGGTGATGGCCCCAGCCCTGCCCCTGCAGGTAACTGAAGGTTTATTATCTGGAAAGGTTCACGACACAGGTCTTTGGATTAGAGAACACATGGCCCAATTAAGGATGGGAACATCATATTGAAAACAGGGTTTAAGGAGAAGTTAACATACTGAAAAGAATGACTACTACCTTAGTGACTTAAACAATGCACATTTATTATTTTTCAGTTCTGTAGTACAGAAATCCAACATGGAACTCACTAGGCTAACGTCAGTGCTCTGGCAGAGCTGCATTCCTTTCTGGAGGCTCTAGAGGAGAATCGTCTCCTTACCTCTTTCATGTTCTAGAAGCCACCCACATGCCTTGGGGCCATGGCCCCTTTCTCTGTTTTCAAAGTCAGCAGCCTTGTATCTCTCTGTGTCTTGCTTCTTTAGTCACATTTTCTGTTTTTCCTTTCCCATCTCCTCATCCACTTTTAAGGACGCTGGTGAATAAAATGTTCCCATCCAGAGGATCCAGGACAATCTAATCTTTCCATCTCAAGATATTTAACTTAATCACAAATGTGAAGAATCTTTTGCTATTTAAGGTAACATATTCACAGATTTCAGGGGTTAGAATGTGGATATCTTTGGGAGCCATCATTCTGTCTACCACATCAGCCTTTTTTCATTGGGTTTCCCAAATACTGGTTGCTAGGATTATCTGTTTCACATGTGATTTAAGAAGAGCATCTTCTAGGGGTCCTGACAAGCACAAGAGTAAAGACTTAAAAGACTGAAATTGAAGGTGTTCCCAAATGAAAATGCCCCTGTAGTTACATATCCTGCATCATCGATTTCCTTGCCATATCTCCCTTTGATCATCACCTTCATTTCCACTCAGGCTCATGACAAAACTGCTTTAAAGCACGTCTATATTTGCTATCTCCACGCCCTCTCTCCTCTTCCTCCATTATTACCTCTTGGACTTACTTTAATCACACTTTTACTACCATTCCAGAGAAAACTCATATCATCAACAGAGTCCCCTTTGCCAAACTCAATAGCCAATTCTTATCTTAGTAAACTTCTCAGAACCATTTGAAACAATTGATTACTCTTCCTTTTTTGAAAAACTCTCATCTTCCCATTTTCTTGGTCTTCCTTCTAGTTGACTGGCTCTTTCCCAGTCTCATTTGTAAGATCTTTCCCTTTGCTCTAATCTATGAATATCTGTGTTCCCCAGGGCGCTATTTCTTTCTTTCTTATAAATATATTTCAGATTTATAGCTGACGCCTAATTTATACCCCCATTACTCTCTGAACTCCAATCTGTCACTCCAAGCCTTCTCAGTTGGAAAGCTAATATCTCAAATTTATTGTGTTCCAAAGCTAGCTTTTGATTTTCTCTCTCAAATTTGCTTCTAATATTTCTCATCTCAACAAATGGCACCACCATTCTCATGATTGCTCAGGCCCTGAAACCTAGCAAGCATCTTCGATACTTCTCTTTCTTCCACATTCTACGATCACTTTATAAGCAAATCCTGTCATCTGTACCTTCCAGATACAGTCCAAATGTGACCACCTCACCACCTTCCCTAGTACAAAGCCCGTCTAACCATCAGCCTCTCTCACCTGGAATTCTGGGATGTCACTCAAACCTTCATCCCTGCTGCTGCTTACACACCCCAAAATTCCTTCTCTATACTCCCATCTAGCAAGGTCCTTTTCAAACGTAAATAAGAGCATGTCATTCACTCTGTCTCAGACCTCCCATAGCTTCATGATGCTGTTAGAAAAATATATTTTAACCTTATTTTAGAAGACTATACAATTTGAGTACTGACACCAGCCATATGGGACGTGGTGTAATCCATCTTGTTATAACAAGCCAAGAAGGTTCCTGCTTTGGAACTCCTTCCCCTCGGAATTCTCTTAATATAGATCTTTACATTCATTTAAGTCTCTCACATTTTTCAAGTCTCTGCTTAAATATTTTGCTGACCAGCCTCTCCAAAACAGTAGCTTCCATCACACCAATCCAATTTTATTTTTTTCTTGGCATTTCATAGCAAAGACATTCCATTATATAGTATTTTATGCATTTATTTTTTTTCCCTGCTGCTCTAAGTTCTTAGAGGACAGTAACTTGTTTTGTTCACTTTTGCATCCCCAGTGCCTGATACATAGAAGGCAAATATTCATAAATATTTTTTGAATTCATAAATGATTGCTGTCATGTATGAACCATGAAGATGTCCTCTAGTCTGGAGGTTTCACGAAAGATAAACGGATCAACTGTTTCACTCATTAGAACACCATTTTATTAAGGTCAATAATGGTTTGGAAAGCAATATGGCTGGAAAACCTGCTTCACATATATATAAAGTATGTAACACAGTGAGTTTGCGTTAGTTAGCTAGGGCTGCCATAACAAAATATCACACACTGTGTGGCTTAAACAACATACGTGTAAGGCTTGAGGCTGAAAGTCTGAGATCAAGGTGTTGGCAGGGTTGGTTTCTTCTGAGGGCTCTCTCCTTTGACTTGTAGATAGCCACCTTCTACCTGTATTTTCACATGGTTTTTTCCTCTGTGTCTATGTCCTAATCTACTCCTCTTATAAGGACATCAGTCAGATTGGATTAGAGCCTGCCCCAATGATCTCATTTAACATTAATTACCTCTTTAAAGACCCTGTCTCCAAATACAGCCACATTTTGAGGTACTGCGGGTTAGGACTTCAATACATAGATTTGGGTCAGGGGGACACAATTCAGCCCATAACACATATCTAGTAGTTGTGTTATTTTTATTATATCAGGCTTCATCCATCTGAGCTGAGAGGCAAGGCTTAAAGGCCCTCTTGTTCAAGTGTGTTTTTCCTCAATCAACCTGCCACAATTCTGCCACTAGCAATTTATTCTCTTAAAGCTTTCCTTTCTCTCCTGAGACTTTGCTTTAATACTGCTAAGAGGCCAGGCTGGGATGAGAGTGAGAAGTGCCACAGCTCATTTACACATATTACTTGATAAGCTAGCCTGGTCAATCATTTCTCAAAGCCATGAGAAAATAGGACGTAAGAGACACAGATTTACCATGTGCTAACACATATATATGGAATCTAAGGAAAAAAAATGTCATGAAGAACCTAGGGGTAAGACGGGAATAAAGACACAGACCTACTAGAGAATGGACTTGAGGATATGGGGAGGGGGAAGGGTAAGCTGTGACAAAGTGAGAGAGAGGCATGGACATATATACACTACCAAATGTAAAATAGATAGGTAGTAGGAAGCAGCTTCGTAGCACAGGGAGATCAGCTCGGTGCTTTGTGACCACCTAGAGGGGTGGGATAGGGAGGGTGGGAGGGAGGGAGATGCAAAAGGGAAGAGATATGGGAACATATGTATATGTATAACTGATTCACTTTGTTATAAAGCAGAAACTAACACACCATTGTAAAGCAATTATACTCCAATAAAGATGTCAAAAAAAAAAAAAAAAAGAGAGAGAGACACAGATTTTGAAGAAAAAGAGGTAGACGCCCAAGTTTGGCGGCCTGAGCAACTAGCCCCCAGGGAACAGGCAGTGAACAAAGGGAAGGAAAGACAATTTGTCTATTAGCCCTTTGCCTGGGTTGGTGATCAGGAGCACGTCTATGATTGTGCTAGCAGCTATTTCTTCCAACAGGCTTACCAGTGATGTTGCAACATTGGGACTAGGTAAGACTCGGAATTGGTGGGTACTGAATTACTGAATCAAGTAAGTTCACTGGTGTTGAATAACAATAAACACATAGAAGTAAGCTCTGCCTTGGCAACTGACTTCATAGATAACTTGATAGGGAGTTACCTGCTTTGGGCACCGCGTGTCCACTTGAAATGGAACTTCCTAAATCTAGCAAAATGATACACTAAGCTCATGCAACTGAATAGTCGACCACACTGGGTTTTCTTCTTGATTCTACATACTAAATCATTGTCTACGATTAATATTTTGGCTTTTGCTTATTCATTCTCTAACATTTATTGCTATTTTCCTCAGTTGGTAATAAAATTATCCTTCTTTCTTCCCAAATCATTTCTAAATAGACTTTTTCGATGAACTCAGGCCAGCTGTTTCCTTTGCACCACTGCTATATTTACCAAACAAAAATGTTAAACAAACTCCCTCAGTAAACAACTGAGCATTCACTAACTTCTTTCAGAGCTGTGTTCTTTTTACATTAAAATATATCATTACTGTTCACAGGTATTCTCATATTAGTTTCCAAGGCTAACAGTGGAAATTATTAAAGGCCTTAAATTGACCTTTCAATGTACTGACATCCAAAATTAAGATAATGCCCATCAATTGTACTAACACAGCGCAAAAGAGAGACATGGCATCACAGTCAGAATCACCTAATTTGTTAGCAGTGATGGCCACGTATCACTGCAGGGATGTGGGCGTGCTCCATGCAGTTGGTTTCTCCACTGATACCATTTGCAGGCAATGTTAAGGATTGTGGCTGCGATGCAGACGGAATCCCACAGTACACGTGGCAGCTCAAGGCACATGTACTTCCAGGGATACTTAAAGATGACCAAAAGCCAGAGGATATTGTGTGAAAATCAGAGTGTACTTGGATAAGCAACACTGTTGTTTTTATAAAAATATATAAATTCCACTGCCACATTTCCCCAGTGTCTCCATTTCCACACACCTGATTTTCCTAGATTGCATTCCTCCTCCACAGCGCAGGGACCTCAGCTCATTGTGGATTTTGCATGGAGACCAGTGTTCTACAACCCAGGAATACTGATTGCACTCACTGTAACACGGGACTGCCTCGTGTACCTGTCAAGAATAGGAAAGGAAAAGAAAATTATGTGGCACTATCCAAGTTATGGAAAAATAGCCTGTCTTTTAGTAAAGTCGGCTGAACAGAACCCAAGAACTATACTCTGGCCCCAATAGCCAAGTTGCGTTCCCCAAAAGCAAGATATATTTGGCTTCTCTGAAATTACTGACTTACCTAAAGAAACATACAGGGGAAATCAACTAGAATATGATGGCATGCCTTTGCAGAAGAGAACAAAGGACAGTCCTTACCTACCGCCAAGAACAGGAATTCCATTACCTTTTCATTTCCTCAAAGAGCTCACACAGCATCTATTAAGATGGTCCAGCTCTCAATTATATGGTATACTGTATTCTCAGATGTACTTCACAATGTCAATTGACACAAATAGAGGTAAGGCAAATTTACTCTTGAATATAAGGTTCTTAGAATGCAAAAGGAAAGTGGTATTATTTGCACCAGAAATTTCTTTTTATGTCCCCAAATGATCAATGCTAATAGGCAATCATTTAGCCTTCTGGGCATTGTGGCTTTATATGAATTTAGAGATGTGTAGGGTGTTTTCAGAGCATAGCTACAACACACAGACACACACATACACAAGACAAACACACACATGTTAGAGGCTGTGCATGATTACTAACTGTGAATATATATAGATTTATAGTAGAAACAAATACAGTCAATGAATTCTTAGGTTACTTCCTATGCATTTATTTGTGATGATTTTCTCCTGGAATTTTATACCATTGGGTGGTCAATTGAGTTTGCCTCTTCAAGACTGAATTTAAAGGACATTCCTCCTCAATAGTGAACACAGCGTTCTCCCTTGGTAAGAAAAAAAATTGTTGTGTCATATGATACGTTACTCTAGATCACAAAGATGGCTCTAGTGTAGCATGTCGATGAGTAGTGACTCAACCTATTACCAAAATAGTTAATTAGTGCTTTTCCTTTTAAACAAGGACTTAAGCCCCATGCCCTTCCTCCCCCTTGCCTTTCCAATTCCATAAAATTGCAAATGATGACTAGGCTGTGCTATCCAAACAGAACCATTACTTGCAAGTTTCCACTAAATGCAAGGGAAAGCACTATGTAATGGGATAACCAGAAAACAAGATTGGAGCACTGTCAGCAGGTGAGATGGAAATCAGATGAGAAAAGGTTATTGGCGAGACTACATCTTAGGAATCACAAATAATGTCAGAAACTATTTTTAACTGTGGGGTTCGATTTGGCTCTCTCATGTAGAGCATACAACAATAAGGGAAACCGCAAAGTGAAAAATATGTGAGGGCAAAATGAAAGGAGATGGGAAAATAGAAGTGGAAATGGATGTGAGGAAAGGAAGGAATTAAGTAATAAAAGAATCACATTTCATGCTGTGAATGCTGACAAGAATGGAATGAAAGGGTCAGAAGCAGTGCCTACATTAGAATAAGGAAGTAATAACTTGGAAAGGAAAAAAGTCTGCCCCCTAAAACTCATAAAGGTAAGAGAAAAAAATCTATAAAAATGAAAAGACGTGACCCAAATCTAAGAGACACCAGGGAACGAAGCTCATGACAGTTGAGGGTTTAGCTGACCCAGCTTCACCATGGAAATTAGGCTGTCACTGAATTTACAGCTTTGTTCTATAAACACTTCAGTATGTATCAGACAATTTAAAGAAAGCTTTTTGGCTTTCCTATGAGATATAAGAAAGTCTGCTAAAGCACTCTGCACAAATGGGGGAGATGAAGAAATTAATTAAAAAAGTAATTTTTCCCACAGCCCATGCATGAATCTGAGAGCAAGTGGATAGTATAGACTCTGAGATGGACCTATTTTTCTAAAGCTCTCGATACTAAGCAGAGCTTACCCTGTCCTCCTCCCTCCCGTATAAAGCCCCAAGGTCAGATGGAAAATGAAAAACTGTTTAGTTGCATGTACCTTTGATATACACATTTGAACACCTGGTCATGTATTGGCTTACTGTTTTTATTCTCTATGCCCCAGTGATCTACATCTGTAGCAGAGTCGCTAACCTCATCGCCAAGCTACTGGAAGGCAGGGAGCAGGTCTGTGTAGGGAGATATTGACCCACCTTCTTGAATAATGGTGTAAAAACGGGACCTCTTGAAGGAGATTCTCCATCACATGGATTTACCTGATTTTTTCCCCAATGTGTCTGCCATTTTAGTCACTTCTGGCTGACAAATCCCTACCTTCATCGAAAGTCCAACTGACTCCCGCCACTTCCACAAGGCCTTTCCCATGACTCCAGTTGGCATGTCTTTGGTACTCAGTGAGAGTTTCAGTTTTAAGCAGATTTGTAGCCAGATGATAATGTCAGGTGCCATGTGCAAGGCTGGGCCAGTGGTGGCAATTAGGGCCACATTGTGTGGAGCTTGGGGACGAAACACATTCAATGAAGTCATCACCTTGACTCCTCTCTATGTGTCTCCTATTCTCTCATCTACTTGAGCTTTTCTGCTAACTTTAGTCTTAATGTCTCCTTTGTACTGTAAATCATACTGAAAGAATATGCCAAGAGAAAAACAATGTGAACCCTCTACTCATAAATACGCTTCTGGTTTTGACCAAAGCCAGACCCGGACTCTCAGTGTCTGTTTATATGACTACCTGAACAAAACTTATCTTAGGAAGCCAGGGACTATGCTTCTACGATGTCCGCATTTTGTAAAACATTCCGAGGAGGGGGTGATGCCCAATCAGTATTTGTTGAATTGAAACAGATTTTTGAAGGGGCGCAGATTGCTAAATGACCCTCACTTAATTTTCCAGAGAAAACAGGCTCATAAATGGAATGTATAAGAGATGTTTTACAAAGCTCAGAGGACAATAAGAGGGAACAAAAATGAAACCCTTTTCTTTCCATTATGGGGCTTTGGTGAAGAACAGCCATCATTACATTAGCAAAAGGTGCTGCCTGACGATTTTCGTTATGGGAAAGAAAGGCTGTCCCTAAAGAACTGTGAGGGCTGTTTGTTTAGAGACCTTGTTCATCAGGCAAGGAATCTTACCTAGAGGATCGAAAACACCCACAAGAGGCAAAAAGGCAGCAGGCCATTAAGAATAAACATTTACTACCCAGATGCCCGATTTCTTCTCATGTCAGTCCTTTATGTTCTGGCTATTCCATACTGGTATCTGTTTGGCACTTATTATAGTTTCATAATGGAAATGTGTTAAAGCATTGACTTTATCGGGGAATCATGCGGAAATGTTCTGAAGGAGAAAAATGAGCCATGGGAAAGTTAAATGAAAATCATTTCTAAATGGCACAAATTAGGAAGAAAATAACAGGGTTTAACAGGGCCACCGATGCTAAGAAATGCCACTGAAAAATCTAAATCCTCTGAGAGAAGTAACATTTCATTCTCCTGGTAATGAGTCCTATTTATTACTTCTTTATTGGGGAATTGTTTTTCTAACATCTTTATTGGAGTATAATTGCTTTACAATGCTGTGTTAGTTTCTGCTTTATAACAAAGTGAATCAGCTATACATATACATATGTCCCCATATCTCCTCCCTCTTGCGTCTCCTTCCCACCTGTTTAGGTGGTCACAAAGCACTGAGCTGATCTCCCTGTGCTATGCGGCTGCTTCCCACTAGCTATCTGTTTACCTATTTTACACTTGGTAGTATATATAAGTCCATGCCACTCTCTCACTTCATCCCAGCTTACCCTTCCCCCTCCCCGTGTCCTCAAGTCCATTCTCTACATTTACGTCTTTATTCCTATCTTGCTCCTAGGTTCTTCAGAACCATTTTTTTTTTAGACTCCATATATATGTGTTAGCATACAGTATTTGTTTTTCTCTTTCTGGCTTACTTCACTCTGTATGACAGACTCTAGGTCCATCCACCTCACGACAAATAACTCAATTTCATTTCTTTTTATGGCTGAGTAATATTCCATTGTATATATGTGCCACATCTTCTTTATCCATTCATCTGTTGATGGACACTTAGGTTCCTTCATGTCCTGGCTGTTGTAAATAGAGCTGCAATGAACATTGTGGTACATGACTCTTTTTAAATTATGGTTTTCTCAGGGTATATGCCCAGTAGTGGCATTGCTGGGTCGTATGGTAGTTCTATTTTTAGTTTTTTAAGGAACCTCCATGCTGTTCTCCATAGTGGCTGTATCAATTTACATTCCCACCAACAGTGCAAGAGTGTTCCCTTTTATCCACACACTCTCCAGCATTTATTGTTTCTAGATTTTCTGATGATGGCCATTCTGACTGGTGTGAGGTGATACCTCATTGTAGTTTTGATTTGCATTTCTCTAATGATTGATGTTGAGGATTCTTTCATGTGTTTGTTGGCAGTCTGTATATCTTCTTTGGAGAAATGTCTATTTAGGTCTTCTGCCCATTTTTGGATTGGGTTGTTTGTTTTTTTTGATATTGAGCTGCATGAGCTGCTTGTAAATTTTGGAGATTAATCCTTTGTCAGTTTCTTCATTTGCAAATTTTTCTCCCATTCTGAAGGTTGTCTTTTGGTCTTGTTTATGGTTTCCTTTGCTGTGCAAAAGCTTTGAAGTTTCATTAGGTCCCATTTGTTTATTTTTGTTTTTATTTCCATTTCTCTAGGAGGTGGGTCAAAAAGGATCTTGCTGTGATTTATGTCATAAAGTGTTCTGCCTATGTTTTCCCCTAAGAGTTTTATAATGTCTGGCTTTACAGTTAGTTCTTTAATCCATTGAGTTTATTTTTGTGTATGGTGTTAGGGAGTGTTCTAACCTCATTCTTCATGGCTGTGCCCATGGCAGACATTACTAGTCATGTATAGTGTTCTTTTTCAGCATCTTTTCCTACACTGAAGGCCAGGCAGCCACTACCAATGGATTACAGTATGTGTGTGCAATCCTGATCGATGTACATTAGAGAGAGTGGGCAGCTGGACCAGCAAGACATCCCTATGACACCAGATGGGGGAAGGGGTGTATTGCTACAGACCCAAGGAAACAAAATTTTATAACATCAACTTAGGTTTCCACACCTTCCAAGAGAAATTAAGGAAACACTCCCATTTACCACTGCAGCAAAAACAATAAAATACCTAGGAATAAATCTACCTAAGGAGACAAAAGACCTGTATGCAGAAAACTATAAGACACTGATGAAAGAAATTAAAGATGATACAAACAGATGGAGAGATATACCATGTTCTTGGATTGGAAGAAACAACATTGTGAAAATGACTGTACTACCCAAAGCAATCTACAGATTCAATGCAATCCCTATCAAACTACCAATGGCATTCTTCACAGAACTAGAACAAAAAATTTAACAATCTGTATGGAAACACAAAAGACCCCAAATAGCCAAAGCAATCTTGAGAAAGAAAAACAGAGCTGGAGGAATCAGGCTCCCTGACTTCAGATTATACTACAAAGCTCCAGTAATTAAGACAGTATGGTACTGGCACAAAAACAGAAATATAGATCAATGGAACTGGATAGAAAGCCCAGAGAAAAACCCACACACATATGGTCACCTTATTTTTGATAAAGGAGGGAACTGTGTTTTTATAATTTTGTAGTTCCAGAGTCATATCATAAACTCATTCATTTAGTCAGTCTTTTAATATTTATTAAATAAGCCTTTGCTCACTGTAACTGATCAATTTAACTAAGGACTGTTTTCTGAAATTACTCTCCACCTATGGACTGACTGGTATAAACTTGGAAGCAGGGTCTCATTGGGGTTCAGTAGGTATCAATATTGTACATCAGAGTCTTAGCGTTCAAGGGCTCAAATAAAGCAAATAATCCAACAACAACCAAAATTTTAAAAAAAGAAAGAAAGAAAGGAAAAGTCATGGCCTCCAATTTTCTATAGAATAAATTTTTGCTCCAGTGAAGATGCCAGTGAAGACCCAGGTAGAAAACTTCAGGCTTGAGACCTCCATGCTGGGCACTGTGCTGCTTGGAACTTGAACATGAGTTCAAAGGTCCAATTGGGACTAGAGATTCCTGCAAGGCAGAGCCAGGGTCTGTCCCATTGGAATGTGAGAGGAAATAGTCTCTAGGAGTGGTAAGATCAGTAAAGCACTACGGGCTTCCTTCTCCCAAAACTCGCAAAAGGTTGTGAGTTCGCAGCCAAAAGTGCACAAATCTGCCTCTGATTAGGTCTACGATTCTCATCCCTTAATTCAAAGAACTTCCGTGCTAGTCCTTTTCTGCTGGTCTATACTTTCTTTCTTCCTCCAGGGCTTACGCTTTCCTTTCAGAAGGGTCCTCTAGGCTACACCTTCCTTCAACTTACCAAATTCTGTCCCTTTTCTTATTCAGTCAGCCGTGAAGTTATGCTCTCCTCCATTACGACTTGTCTTACTGGCTGGAAATTATCACATTTACACAAATAATCTTTTGGTTCCATTTTTTTCATCATGCATTTATAATTTGTTTGTGTACAATGTAGTGTGTATATGCAATGCTAAAAAGTTCAGTCCTAATGCAACTGCAGCCGCATGCTTTACAATGAGCCCATCCATCACTAGTCCTTGGTCATCAGTGGTAACACAATAACACTCTGTGGATCTTTATGGCTTATACAAGACATTCCATGTCTTAGGTCTTGATCATCACAATCGTTTGAGTTAGAAAATGTTGGTGTGATCCCTATTTACAGGTAAAAGTAACTGAAAGTTGAAGAAGCTAAGTTAGTCATTTATGGCTTATAAATGACGAGGCTGGTGCTTAAACTGAGATTATTTGAGAATCCCACCCTGGTGATGCCCAGAGTTCACAGGCTCTGCCTGTTTAGCTTGTACAAGCACATCACCATGCTTCGAGAGCCAGTCACTATCTTTTCAGTGATGAAGATAATGCTAAGATTTATAAATTCCTGAAAAAGGAAAACCAAGAGCGGAATCTTCAAAGATGTCTATACAGTAAATGATGCATATTACTTTATGTAGAAAATAATATTGCCTAAGTGCTTCATTCCTAGTTTTTAGGTATGGAATATCTTTTCACAATTTCAAAAATCCAAAAAATGTCTCAGAAAACTTGCAAATTTAAAGCAAGATTAGGCCTGTGTCTTTTGAAAGGTTGCAACCCTTTGTGTGAAGATGATGGGTTAAAACAATATTCCACGAATGGTTTTAAATTGGTATCTGTGGGAAAATCATTATGCCTGTCATTTCGTGCTATGAGTTGCTCAAAAGGGCAGCACCTGGAGTCAGGATTTTATGGAGATCTGAAGTCTGGTGATCCATAATATAGGGTGTGGGTAACTGTCAGTTTTAGCCCAGACGTTCAAGTCTGAGGCCCTGACTAATCTCCTCTTCCCAGATGTTTTCCCACACTACCTCCTTAGCTTCTTGAGAATTCTCTGAGCTTACCATCATCCCTGGTATGTAAGATTCACCATTGGTTTTATTTATTTATTTATTTAATATTTTTGGCTGCGTTGGGCCTTCATTGCAGCGAGCAGGGGTTTCTCATTGTGGTGGCTTCTTTTGTTGCAGAGCACGGGCTCTAGGCACGTGGGCTTTAGTAGTTGTGGCTCACGGGCTCTGGAGCTCAGGCTCAGTAGTTGTGGCGCACGGGCTTAGTTGCTCCGTGGCATGCAGGATCTTCCCGGACCAGGGCTCGAACCCATGTTCCCTGCATTGGCAGGCGGATTCTTAACCACTGCGCCACCCGGGAAGCCCTCACCGTTGATTTTAAACATGCATTATATATTTTCTTTTCAATTTTGATGTTAAAAAAATCTAAAAATGAACTTAATAATGCTGAATGAGTTTTATATGCAAGATCTATTGACAAAGTGTTGAAGTTTAAAGCCAATGGGAAGTTTATTAAAATAATGACCATGGTAGTTTCATTCCCTATCTCCTAAGTATAGTGGTTTCCAAGATTGCAGATCCGAAGAACTGTCACATTGTTGCAAGGGGCCCGTGAGTTCATCCTCGTTCCAAACCTTGTCTGTAGTCTCAATGAATAATATAATCTCATAAATGTTAGTCCCACCACTTGTCAAATGAAGGCAGGGAATGTGATTTTAAAGTTTTAATTTCATTTGAAGGAACTGCTGAATTTGAAATCACTCATTAGGAATTTTCTCAACCCAGGCTAACTAAGAGCACAAGGTCCTCATATCAAACACTCAGGGAACCACTGCCTTTACATGTAAAGAAGAGAATAAATAAACTGAAAAGGAGGCTATGCCCTACATTGTTTATATTTTGATAAGATGTTATACAGAGAAGCCCTCTTTCTAAAAGTGAATATTGAAATAAAATTTTCCTGAGAAGTTCTAACCTCCAGATTCTTTACTTTTTATTTTCCAGTGGTCTATAACACTTAACCCCTTCCTTCTGGTCTGAATATCACTGCTGACCTTTTAAGCACAGGGTCCTTATTATCAAGACCAACACCCATGCACGGCTAAACTGTCTCTACCATCCACATAGTCTTATTTTCCTCCCCCGACAGCAGGGGGTGGAGGGATGGGAGATGGGAGAGCTGGGTACTGAGATTGAGTAAATGTGGCCTCAAGCCATGCATGTACTTCTTCCCCTTCCCCATGTTTCCTTCCCATTCAAGGATGTCACACACGGGCCACCCATTACAGAGGGTATTTAAAAGAGGAGAACCACAAAGCCCTCATCCAAAAGGCCATGGTTAAGCTCAGTAATCCGTGCTGATGTAACGTAGATTATTTATAATGGTGAAAAAGCAGAAATGCCTTAGTTTTTTTTTTTACTGCATAGCATTATATTTCTCCTTTAGCAGATTTACATTTCTTATCTGTGACATTTAAGCAACTATAAAAATAAACCATGGTCTTAAAGTGGACTACGTGGTAAGGGACATTCGCAGCAGAAGTTGTAGGTGTGCAGATCCCATAAAGCACAGGATATCCTACAGTAAGGTGTGTGTGCGTGCACACACGAGCACTAGGCAGAATCCCTCTGTGCCTGGTACGTGATACAGAACTGGCGGAGCATACTGACACAGGCAACTTGGGGCAAGTTGAACCATAAAGCCCACTCTCTGTACCACGGCAGTGTAAACAATCATAACCAATAGAATGAGAGAGGGAAACTCACTCCAGAGTCTGGATTGCCTTCTCCAGTCCCCTGGGAGATGCTGCCCACTGCCATGCCGTGATATGAGAGCAGATGGAATTGTGTAGATTGCTCACGGTATGCCAGGGACTACTGTCACAGTGGCCCTTTGGATTTTCATAGAACAGATTGCAGTTATCAGTCAAGCTGAAGTGGAAAAAAAAACAAACAAAAAGCAATCCCATGCCAGCTATGATTGATACTTCCAGAAGACTTTGGAAGAGCTGAACACGTAACCCTTCAGAAAAGAGGTTATGGATGAATCTTGAGGATATTATGTAAAATAAGCCAATCTCATAAGGATAAATACTGTATGAATATACATATATGAGGTATATCCGATAGTCAAACTCACTGAAGCAAAGAATAGGATCGTGGTTGTCAGGGGCCGCAGGGACGGAAAAACAGAGAATTGCCAATCAATGGGCAAAAAATTTCACGTGAAAAGTTCTGGAGATCTGCTGTACAGTACTGCGTATGGATAACAATACTGTATTATCGACTTAAAATCTGTTAAGGGGGTAGGGCTATCTTATGTTAAGTGTTCTTACCACCATAAAATTAAAAAGAGTTACATGTCTCAGAGCGGGTTGGATTGTACCATGGAAACCTGACCAGTGAAAGAACCTTTCTGCTCTTAGCAGGTATAAGATGCTGCCTAGGGGTCTAGTGTACAGATTAGATAGATAGATAGAGAGACAGATACAGACAAAGTAAGTCTGGGTCCAGAAGAGGACCACCAGAAATCAGGTGAGAAAGGAAAACTTTCTTTCTCTGTTGCAACACAAAAGAGAGTCTGAAACAGAGACTACTTTGGCTTCTGGCAGGTAACAAAAGTTTTACAAGTTATAGGTATAAGGCAGTGCTAAAGCAGAGATTAGCGGATCTCAGTTCTCACAAACAGATGCCCAAAGGTTAAGTCAGAAAGGTATATGCTATTGTTTAAGGTTTATCAAGAAAGGGAGGAGAAGGGATTTAAGCCCGAGACTTGCAACTCATTATGTAAGTGTCCAACACAAGTGAAGGCTTTGGGGAAAACCGTTACCTTCCTTTGCTGGGAGAGGGTCTTGTATAGCTCTCACTCATTCTCAGTAGTTGAGAGCATTATGCTATCCTTACTCTAGGATACAGGCAACTGTCTCTGCACTCGAATGTAAGAAGCCTATTGGAGCATGCCTAGGAAGTCAATGTAATTTGAGTTATAAAAAAATGTATTTGTGTAAAGAAGCAGTATGACCTAAGTTGCACATTCCTTGGGCAAAGAAACCCTATGTTTGTGTGGCTGAACTATCACATACAAATGGACAAGGATGGGTAGCCCTAGTTGGGATTAATCTACTAGGACCTACTTCAGATGAGAGATTTGTCAATCAAGCAAACAAATCTAAATCTAATTCTCATAAACTATACACAAGGCCCTGATACATACAGGATGAAGCTTGAAGACTGCAGCCACCTGGGGTAAGAAAATGGGAAATTTGATGAGGTAGAACTCAATTGGTAGATAATGGGCACACGCCACTAAAACTTCTGAGATTTATATCAAGAGAGATATCCCAAATGAAGTTTGGGACACGTAAGTCATCTTAAATGTGAGGAAGAGGAGATGGGAACGTGTGAGGGCACTGACAAAGGTGAAGTGGTCCCAATATGAGGTTACGGTTATGAAAAAGTAATCATTATATCTACTATTTTCACAAAGCTTCCAACATAACAAGGAAGAAGAGATACCAAGATTTGGTGGTGAAAATGAAAGAGGCAAGTAAAACCTTAATGCTACTTTTTGAACTCATTTAAGATTAGCATATTCTAGAACCTAGTGACGCGTTAAAGTTTCCTCTTTTTTACCAACAGAATTGGAAGAAAGAAGACAAGGCATCAGCTACCCCAGTGCCCTGAATTCCAGGGGGTATTGCTAATGAGCAGAGCGGCAGAAACTCGGATGTTTGCCAAGAAAACTTCTTCACATAATACTTTTACCATCTTATTTCATCTTAGCTTGGCTTAGTTGGGCTAAATCTGAGACCATGTGTGACCTGAAAAGCAATCTAGTCTTTGGGAGGTTTGCTCAGAACTTCCCAATATTCACAGTAGGCAAGCATAAAACTGGCTTCTAGGACCAAGTCCAAAAGGAAAGCCCCAAATTGGCAAGAAACGACTTTTCACGTGTTTCCTAACATGCAGTGAGAACTCTGGGCCCAGCATGTTACCGTCTCTTAATCATTGCAACAAACAAATCTTTCCTCCTCTAAAATGCATTGGTTCTCATCTGTCACTTACTCCAAAGTCTATCAGGGAGTTAGAGAGAACAGAACAAAAGAAGGAGCCGTCAAAAATGGCCTTTATTCTGCCTAGTAGAAGGAAAGAGATAAGAATTGCAGTCTGCAAACTCCATTCCTAATGTGGCTAATTTCTAAATGCTCCCGCTATCACAAAAGGCAGGAGAGAACAGTGTATTTTTCACCCAAGAAAAAACCAGATAATTATTATTTTCATATAGTTTGGGGCAAAAAAGAAAGAAAATAAAAAAATATTATAAAGAGATTTTTGCACAAAGATATTATGTGTCACACACACACACACACACACACAAAGTAGTCTTTTTCTTCTGCAGATAAATGCATGAGGAAGCAGTTCTAAGGCTGCATTGTGCCCTAACAGTTCTCCCAGTTAAAATACAAGGCCAGGCACAGCACAAAATGGCTTTTAAAAATATGAACTTAGTGTGAGTCCTTCCATAACAAACCCGAGGTGTCCAAGACAAAGTTAAAGTGAAACAGAGCCACAAGTGATGCTTTATAACCAAGGATGGCACAGCCTGACCTTTGCAGAAATGAGAGGCAAGATTGATTGGCTAATGGAATCCCTGCCATTCACTTACATGGTGATAAATTGCGATCCTGGCTCTGATTTCCACCCTAATTTCATCAGTTGGAGGCTCTTATTAGGGACTAATTGAAAGCTGCTTCTTTACGGAATAAAGAGTATTTTGTTGGAAACAGGCTTCCCCTGAGGCAGAAAGTGAAGAAGAGACAAAGACTGAGACAGACCTTTTAGGCCCTTCACAAGATAAAACCAGAAGATGATTGCTGAAGGAAAATGCTAGTTTAAGGCAGACCTGTTCCTGACCTCCATTTGAGTAAATTTTGTTTTGACCAAAGGAAAGACAGCTGATGGTAAAGTAGAAGTCATGTCTAACAAGCAAATATC
Organism: Phocoena phocoena; assembly: GCF_963924675.1. NCBI lineage: Eukaryota > Metazoa > Chordata > Mammalia > Artiodactyla > Phocoenidae > Phocoena > Phocoena phocoena. The sequence goes on along the minus strand of NC_089225.1, from coordinate 23,281,568 downwards.
ACTGTATACAACACAAACGAAGAGCCTGTTCCTGGGTACTTGCAAAACACAGGTTATTTGAAAAACTTGACAAAGAAGTTCTTAAAATGTGTTACAGGGTGATCAATTAACCCATTTACATAAAGTGGGCAATTTTCTACAAACCTGGACTCAATAAAAAACTAAAACATGAATACATAGCATGTGTGCAACCACTGACAGCTTTTCTGAGACATTTACTGAGAACTAAGATTTCCAGATACCATATTTTCTATAAACAAGCCTTCCTCCACCTCCACCCCCCAAATAAGAGAACTTATACACTGTGTCCCTGGGTTACACTCTGTGCTCAATAGATATATATTGGTATAAATATGAACAAACGACTACAAAAATATTCACCCAAGCATGTTCCTAAAAAATGTACATAGACCAAACCGTGATGCTGGTATGACCTGGAGTTAAAAGTTGTGCCCTCTTTGTAGTTAACTTTACAGAAACATTAGTATTATGTATCAATTATTCAAATCTAATTGCTTGTAACTGTACTCTGGTCCCAACATTTCAAAGCAGATATCCAAATGAATTCAGAGATTTATATTTCTTAGATTTTATTATTTCAAAATTCTCTCATCTCTGATTTCATTTTTGATTTCTCTGAATATAGATGATAGTAATTAGACAGTGTAACCCCAGTTCCCCAGCCCAATCATGGATGCCTTGAATTAATTATGAAAAATACAAGCTCCTGAAAGGACTTTTTCTCTCCCTGAAGGCAGGTAATATTCGAGGCGCCCAGGACTCAACATGTCTGCTAACTAAAAGCAGACCCTGCTGGTATGAGGAAGCCAGGCTCACAGTGACCACTGGATCTCTCTGAAGATAGGGACCATCTCTTGCACATCTCTTATGTTGCATTTAGCATCTGACATATGCAGGGCCCATAATAGGCTCACGATAAATGCATGTTGAACTGAATGCTAGGAAGTATAGGGCTTATGGTTCTAGATCTGAGCTGGCATCTCACTTGGTGTGTGTGTGTAGGTCTGTTAAAATAGTCTTCCTTAGCAGGAACCACACTGCTTTGGATCGATGACATGGCATCCGTAGAGCAATTTAGGAGATGGGCGGCATCAAGTACTTTACTTGGATTGAATTCCTGTCCTCCATTATTGGATTCCTTGGTTGGATCCTATTAAGTTGATAATGAGTTCCTCTGTGGGGGTGGCTTCATTTCAGTGATGGGTGACATGATCCTTTATACTGTGTTAAAGATTATCTGTGGTCTAGTGAGCAGAGGAGTATGAAGAGAGCCATGAGAAAGGGGTTATGATTCAGGTTCCGCCATTGATTCCTGGCAGCTAACTTAAGGGTCTCTTGGGGTCTAGCTTTTCTCTTCATAACCTGACATGAATACTTATTCTCAAGAGAAGTACAGTAATGGTATATGAGTCTGAGAGAGTTCACTATAAGAAGTAATGTTTGTTTGAGTAAGATTAGCACTGAGGCATGGAGTTGAAGAAATTTTGGAGCTGGAAGTAAACTGTATGATCATCTCTTCCAACTGCATTATTTTCTTCATCAAAAATACACCTGCACTCTCACCTACATTAACCTAATTAACTTTGAACATGAACAGTTATTAACACTGCACCCTCAAAACTTGGGAGATGTGACACATTGAAAGAGACAAATGTCTTGGATTTTTATCCTTCCTCATCCTCCATATCACCTAATACATTAAAGAGAAAGAGATGCCCAGTCAGTAACAGCTAAGCCAGCAAAACAACCTGGATCATTCTAGACATATTATTATTTCTGATAAGGATACAAAAGACTATTTACAATTCCACAGTCACATCCATTTTTGACATTTCTCTTGAGCACTAAATGATTCCTTCTAAAAAGGAAAAGTCTTTAATTTTATAGCTGAGACATAAAACGTGCCCTAGGCTGAAAGTTTTAATTTAAAACTATTAACAATTTAGGGATCAGTTACTACATACAAGGTAGAGATTAAGTTATTGATTAGGAATAGAAAGAGAAGAGTATGAATATCATGAAAATTATTCTGCATTAAAGATAAATGTCATGTGATAACAACAGTTAAGGATCTTTTAACAGTTGGAGCTTTTAACAGTTGCAAGCAGACCTCTTGTACTTACTTTTTTGCTAATGCTTTAATTCACCAGGCCTTTACTGATTTTCTACTGTGTAAAACCCACAATCTCCTTAGACACTGGATAAAGAGCACACAAATTGTTTTCTCTTGTGTTGGTGTTGGAAAATTATGTCCATGGGTCAAATGTGGCTTACCACCTACTACTTTCCTTCTTTATTAAAAAAATGGTGTATAATTTATATCCCATAAAATTCACTCTTTTAAAGTATACAATTCTGTTTTTAATATATTTACAAAGTTGTGCAACCATCATCATTATCTCTAACTTTATAATATTTTATTCACCTCAGAAAGAAACCCTTTATCTGTTAGCAGTCACTACCTGTTCTCTCCTTCCCCGTCCCCCTGGCAACCAACCACTCATCTGCTTTTTGCCTCTACATGGATTGGCCTATTTGGACATTTCATATAAATGAAATCATAATACATGGCCTTTTGTGTCTTTTTACTTTGACTTAGCATAATGTTTTCAAAGTTCACCCATGTCATAGCATGAATAAGTATTTCATTATTGTTTATGAATGAGTAACATTCAATTTTATGGATACACCAGATTTGTTTATCCGTTCTTCAAGTTGATTAACGTTTGTGTTGTTTCCATCTTTTGGCTCTTATGAATAATGCTGCTATGGACATTTGTGTACAAGTATCTGTGTGGATATATATTTTCAGTTCTCTTGGTTATTTACCTAGGAGTGGAACTCCTGTGTCATGTGGGAACTATGTTTGCCTTTCTGAGGAGCTGTCCATGAGTTTTCCAAAATAGCTACAACATTTTACATTTCCACCAACAATGCATGAGGGTTACAATTACTCTCTCTACATTCTTATCAACACTTATTATTGTCAGTGTTTTGTTTTGTTTTGTTTTGTTTTGTAAGGCCAGATACTATAAAACTCTTAGGGGAAAACATAGGCAGAATACTCTATGACATAAATCACAGCAAGATCTTTTTTGACCCACCTCCTAGAGTAATGGAAGTAAAATAAAAAATAAACAAATGGGACCTAATGAAACTTAAAAGCTTTTGCACAGCAAAGGAAATCATAAACAAGACGAAAAGACAACCCTCAGCATGGGAGAAAATATTATTAGTTTTTTGATTATAGGCATCTCAGTGCGTGTGAAGTGCCATCTCATTGCGGTTGCATTTTGTACTTCCCTAATGAATACTGATATTCAGCATTTGAGCATCTTTTCATGTGCTTACTGGTCATTTGTATATCTTCTTTGGAGAAATGTCTATTCAAGTCCTGTGCCCATAGGTTAATTAGGTTGTTTGTCTTCTTAATTTTGAGTCATAAGATTTCTTTATATATCCTGGATACTAGATCCTTATAAAATATATGATTTCCAAATATTTTCTCCCGCTCTGTGGGTTGTGTTTGCACTTTCTCGATTACGCCCTTTGAACTGCACAAGTTTTAAATTTTGTTGAAATCCAAATTACCTTTTTTTCCCTTTGGTTACTTGAACTTCAGGTATCCACTGCCTGATCTAAGATTACGAATATTTATACTGGTGTTTTTCAAGAGTTTTATAGTTTTAGCTCTTACATTTGGTCTTTGATCTATTTTGAGTTAGTTTTTGTATATGCTGTGAGAGTAGTACAGATTCATTCTCTGCATGTGGATATCCAGCTGTCGAAGCACCATTTGTTGAAAAGACTATTTTCTCTTCATTAAATTGTACTGCCTGCCATCTGTGTTACGCTGAACAATGGCTTCACCATGTCCTAGTCCCTGAGGCTAGTGAAAGTTACTTTATATAGCAAAAGGGACTCTTGCAGATGTGGTTAAGTACCTTGTGATAGAGAGATAATCCTGGATTATGAGGTGGTCAAGATGTAATTAAAAGGGTCCTTATAAGAGAATCACAGAATGGTCCAATACAGAGGGTGATATGAAAATGAAGCAGAGGTTAGACTGACGTAGCCATGAATCCCAGCAGCCTCTAGAAACTGGAAGAGGAAAGCAACAGAATATCCCTTGGAGCTTTCAGTAGGAACTAGTCCTGCTGACACCTGTGAGACTCATTTTGGACTTTTCACCTCCTGCACTGTAAGACAATTTATGTTGTTTTAAATTTTATCACTAACTTTGTGGTCATTTCTTACAGCAGCGATAGGACACTAATGCAACATCTTCATCAAAAATCAACTATCGTATCATGGTACATGTTTAGTATCTGATTATTTTAAAAGATGCGACAGATCCATGTTTTCCGGCATAAAAAATGTCCAAGGTATACTGTTGAATGAAAATATAGTCACAGAAAAATATATAACATCCATGTTAAATATATACACACTTAACTATGTCCTGAATATAAATACCAGTAACTGCGATAAAACATTCTGAAGTGATAGCTATAAAACTTTAGGGACTCCCCGCTGCAAAAAAAAATCAACTATCACAAATGTGTGGTTTATTTCCAGATTCCTGGTTCTATTCCATTGATCTATAGGCCTGTCCTTATGTATAATACAATATACTGTTAATTATTGTAGCTTTGTATTAAGTTTTGAAAACGTGAAGAGTTCTCAGACTTTGTCCTAAGATCGTTTTGGCTATTCTGATCCCCTTGCACACTTTGTATGATTTCAATCCACTTAAATTTATCGAGACTGTTATAGGCCCTAACATAAGCCTATCCTGAAGAATGTTCCATGTGTAATTGAGAAAAACGTATACTCCAATATTATTGGCTACAGTGTTCTGTACTTATATGGTTTTCCTTTACCTTTACCAGTACTCTTTATTTCTTCATGTAGATTTGAATTACTGTCTAGTGTCCTTTCATTGTGACATGAAGTACTCCCTTTAGCATTTTGTGTAGGGCCTGTCTGCTAGCAATGAATTCTTTCTGCTTTAGTTTATCTGGGAGTTTTTAAAGTTTTCCTTCATTTTTGAAGAATGATTTGACTGGATATAGAATTCCTGGTTGAATCTTTTCTTCCCCTCCTAAATGTTGAATATGTCTTCCCACTGCCTTCTGGCCTTAATGGTATCTGATGAGAACTTAGCTGTGAATCGTGATATTGATGATCACGTGAATATGATGAGTCACTTCTCTCTCGTTTCAAGATTCTCTTTGTGTTTGGACAGTTTTTATTATGATGTATCTATGTGTAGATCTCTCTGACTTGATCCTACCTGGAGTTTGTTGAGTTTTGGAATGTGCAGATTAATGTTTTTTTTCCCACCAAGTTTAGGAAGTTTTGACCCATATTTCTTTAAAAATTCTTTCTGTTCCATCTTTCCTCTTGCCCTGGGACTCCCATCATGCATATGTCTGTATGCTTGTTAATATCTCACAGATTTCTGAGGCTCTATACATTTCCCTTCATTATTTTATTTTTCTTTTCTTCAGACTGGATAATCTCAATTGACATATCTTCCAATCAGATGATTCTTTTTTTCCACCTGCCCAGATATACTGTTTGGTCCCTCTAGTTAATTGTTTAATTTCAGGTTTTGTACTTTTAACCTTCAGATTATCTATTTGATTCTTCCTTATAATGTCTATTTTGTTATTGATATTCTCTATTTAGTTCCTTCCTTTAGTTCCTTAAATATAGTTAATTAAAATAACCAATTCAAAATCTTTGTCTAATAAGACCAATTTCTCAGCCTCCTCAGAAACAGTTTCTATTGCCTGCTTGCTACGTATGGACCATACTTTTTCCTTTTCATGTCTCATATTTTTGGCTGAAAACTGAACACTGAAAATAACATAATATGGCAACCCTGGAGAACAGATTTCCCCCTCTCTCTAGTGTTTGTTTCGTTGCTATTTATTATTGCTACTGTTTGTTTGTTCAGTAGCTTTTTTGAAGTCATTATGAGAAGTCTGTGCTGTTTGTCATGTCTAATGATGTTTCTGTCTGACAGAGATTCCCTTTAATGGCTGGCACCAATGAATCTCCTAGTCTTTGCTGAGGGGCTCTACGTGCTGGGGCACACATTCAACACTCAGCTAGGCTATTTACAGCTTCACGTTTGTCCTCACTTTCTGCTTGCACAGAGACTCAAGGTTAGCCTGAGGAGAGCGGGTCTTGCCAGGGCTCTCCTAAACATGTGCACTGCCCCATGCTTGTGCATGGCCTTTTACATTCCAGGAATACATCGGAGTTTTTCAAAACCCCTATGGACATCTCATCCCCTAGCCTTTCCTTTTGAGCATTTTTTAAAAATTGAAGTATAGCTAGCATATAGTGTTGTACTAGTTTCAGGTGTACAACATGGTGATTCAACGTCTATATATATTTCTAAATAACCACAGCAATAAGTCTAGTTACCATCGGTCACCATACAAAGTTAATACAATATTATTGACTATATTCCCCATGGTTTATATTATATCCCCATGACATTTGAGCATTTAGACGAAGCTTAGCCACAACAGGAGTTACGACATCATAAAAGTCTTTGGATTTGCTACCTAGCCCCCAATCAACAAAAGACTGGGTAGGTCTGGAGTTGCACGTTTTATACCCTCCCCGGTACCTGGAATCCAAACTACTTAGCCATTTTAGTTTTCCTTCGTCCTTGTAAAACTTTGCACATGAAAAGAAATCCGGATTTTCCTGTGACCGACAAGCTCAGTTTAACTGCACTTAGCTCCAGGTCCCTAAGGCATCACAAACATTACTTTAGTCTACTGTACAGGTAGCCTCTGAAAATATTATGAAAAAAAAAAAAAGTGTTTTTTTTTGTTTTTTTATTACTGATCTTTTTGTTCATTATATGACCAACATATAATATATTTCAAATAAAATTGAGGTGGACAGAAGTAGCATGTGGATTTATTAAAACTATAAAAGTAAAGAACCTGAGATTTATATGAGATATTGATGTAATCTTGAAAAAAGATTAACACCTTTAAAAAACAAGAAGGGACAGAGATTGAGAGAGAGAAGGCTACTGATATTCTGAAGACTATTTGTTAAGAATTTGGTGATCCTAGAATCAGCATCTTGATAGGAGGCTACGTATGGAATTCTCCATACTAAGTCTGGAGCTACAGAGATGGTGCACAATGCCATCTAATATTACTCGGAAAGGAGAAGGTTAATATCAGAAACCTTTTCAGTCTGGTATATTCTGCTGATTCTAAAATCTCAGAGCATTGTTTTCTTTATATCATAAAATAAGCCAGGCATGGCCAATTCAAGAAGACATAAATCCGTTTTCTGGATTTCTGAAATAGTCACTTTGCTGATGTAAAGGAATTCATTCAACAGCAACATATACGTAACTAACTCTCCTATGGGAGGATTTTTTTCTTCCATGTGTGAACAATGTTTTGATCAGGGTTTACAAAGAGAAAAAAAGCTGATTTGTGAAAGAAAACATCAAAGCTTCTTTTCACTAAATGAAAACAGTAAAGATCAAAACGGATTGCAACACCAACCTGAGCCTTTGTAGAAATCCATGTTGGCAGTGCATGACAAGCAAAAGGGAAAGAAAATTATATATGCATTAGTTGAGCTGCTATTATAATGCAAATTAGAAAAAAAGTAGAAATTCTTTCCCTTGGTTATTCAAAATTAATGGCTTACACTTTAGCTCGAATGTGAATGTTTCCCTCCCATTTTTCAAGCAAAATACCCCCTCTAAGTGGAAATCAAACGTATGGGTGTGTGGAAAAATAAAGAACACGTGGATCTGAGAAGGTTGGGCAGACTTCCTCCAGCTGTCCTCTGGTTATGATAGCTGATTCCTAAGACCAAGGCTTAAGGAAATACAATAAAGCTCTGAAGCTTATCCCAAACTCCCTAAGAAGCAGCACAAGTATCACAGTCACAGCTTATTAATCATGGCAAAGAAAGAAAAGAAAAAAACACATAAGACTTATTATTTTTGAAGGTTATAGCACACACAGACCAGACTAAATCTTAGAATACGGATTCCATGACACTTGGTTCTACTGCCCACTCCCCCCTACCATGTATTTTTACTCCTCAATCTTACCACAATTATAATTTTTAATTTACTTAAGTGGTTGTCTAATTACTGTCATCTCTACAAATAGACTGTACGCTCCCTGAGGGCAGGGTTAGCACCATTTTGTTGTTGTTGTTGTTCATCAGTGTATTCTCAATGCTTATCCAGTGCTTGGCATTGAGTAGATACTTCAAAAATATTTTGGAAAGGTGAATGAATGAATGTAGTCCCAAGGCAATATAAATTATAAATATTTAGATTTATCTAAAAATTATAAACCAAATCAAAAATTCAGGCTCAATTTGAATTCCAGTTTTACTCTTTTATGTAACAGATGGAAATCTTAATTTACAGAATATTTCCACAGGAACTAGGTTGGGTAAATTGATCAAACATCCATTTACCTGCATCTTGGGAATTCTAATCACATTGAAATCAACCCACCATCATCACAATGTATAACTAATGATTGTTTACACCTAGAAGTCACTGAACCCAAAGGGCTTCACAAACTTAGCAGGAGGCGAGACTTAACTATCACTACTTCAAAAATAATATTAAAATTGATATATTTGCCAGCTATAAATTAGATAGGTTAATCATAAGAAGAATATATTTGGCTTTAGGTAGAGATATTAAAAGGCTTACAAGTCCTTAAAGATAAGAAGCTCAGGAAAATCTCTGACCTGAGAAAATGTCTGTTCTCAGGATAATAGCTAGATATAATTAACTCAGTTAAGTGCTCAATGAACAATCTTCACAGGATTATTTTATCGCACATCAGTATCACATCTTATGGAAATGATTTATGGGCTCTTTTAATATAACTGTCAAATCTTGATGACTATTGCCCATGATGGATTTAAATCAATGAACCAGGAAACTTGGGTGTATTGCCTCTTTCACTCCTGTTTCTGTGTAGAACTCCTACACATTTTGGACTGTCCAGAACTTAGAGCTCTAGGTATACAGCTCCATGGTTCAGTGATTGCTAAAACTACTTAATTTCAGTTCACTGCACTTCTAGAGCAAATATGTGTAAAAAAACCCAAACATATTATTAACATTAAAGGCCAAGAATTCTCTCCATGAATAATAGTAGGGAATTTCCTTGATACAGATGGTTAAATTTCTACAAGGCAATAAATAAAGGCAATCAAAAGTACCTCTTTTGTTATTCCCCAGGATACTTACTGAAGAAGCTTTCCAAAGCACTGGTAAACATGTTGGATATGGGAATCTGACTGTACTTTGAAGAACTAAGCTCTCCAGAAATTACATTTATTACTTTTCCTTTTGCTGCCTTTTAAAAAATTTGGTGCCATAATTATTTAATTTCTGGTTAAAATATATACATTTTAGATAAAGATTAATCCTCTATCCTCCTGGCTCAAAAGTCTTTGAGATATTTCAACGTCTTTACTTCTATATGCAGCTTCCATTTTTCTCTTTGGCTTTAGTCAAACTGCTTTTTTGGCTATTTCTACTTTAAATACTACTATCATGTAAATATAGGTGCTTAAATAGACCCTGCTTAACATTTCCTACTGGGCCTCCATTTCTACATGTCTAAATACTATTCTTTCTTTAAGATCAATTCAGGTCTTAATTTCTCTTACCTTAAATTTTCCCAAACCTGGGCTTCCATACTCCCCTAATTTCCTGAGGCTCAACAGATAGTTCCACAGATGTGGTTTTTTTTTTTTTTGGCGGTACGCGGGCCTCTCACTTTTGTGGCCTCTCCCGTTGCGGAGCACAGGCTCCGGACGCGCAGGCTCAGTGGCCATGGCTCACGGTCCCAGCCGCTCCGCGGCATGTGGGATCTTCCCGGACCGGGGCACGAACCCGTGTCCCCGGCATCGGCAGGCGGACTCTCAACCACTGCGCCACCAGGGAAGCCCGCAGATGTGGTTTTTTTATACATATGTTTTATCTCCCTAGATGAAGTCCAGGTGTGTTTTGAGACTGGGATCCATAGCACATCCATTAGACAAGTTCAGACCAATTCACTTGACTACTCAAAACACTGCAGGGCTATCACACTTAGAAACATACCTGTGGTTCTCTTCCTCATGGCCCACTGAACTTTAAGTGATCCCACCCTGCCATTTGCCTAAAAGTATCTCCGACTCTTTCCCTCTAGCTCATTTTCTCCAGCTACACCACCCTTCATGCACATAAAATTTCCCCAGAAGTTATGCATTTATTTGGTATTTAGTGGATGGTGGTAAGAATGAATTAGGTATTATATACATTTTCCAATTAAAGATAGAAAAGTTGAACGACAGACACAAGTCAAACATGCTTCCTCTTTCCTTAGAGCACCTGTTTTTTGCTGTCTCCTCAAAGATGAAATGAGAAAAAAAAAAAAATGCATTGTCCCGGAATCTCATCAATGTTATTTTCAAAGAGTACAACTGCTAGTTGGTCATAATATGCCATTCTATGCCCACAATCACATAAAAGGGATTGCTACACACTATTTAATAGCCTACAATGACTTCTGAAAAATAGATGTACTGCTGCTAGAACCCTGGTTCTCATTAATCCTCTGAAATCCTCCAAAAATAGGCAGGAAGGCAGAAAAAGAAATGACTATTTCTATTTGATGGTACAGAAACTAAAAATGGAGGAATAAACCTGGATCAAAGGCAAAAGGGGAAATGGAAGGATTAGGAAAATAATCAGTGTTTCAAACTCTGTGGAAAATCAAAGTTGGAACAAAACAAGCTCCTTTGCTAATACCGTTAACTGTGGTGTGTGTGTGTATGTGTGTGTATGCAAGCACATGCATGCCCATGGGCACATGTGCGAACATGTGTGCATGGCAGAGTTATTTAACATATACTTTAAAAAAATAAATTTATTCATTATTTATTTACGGCTGTGTTGGGTCTTTGTTGCTGTGCGTGGGCTTTCTCTAGCTGCGGCCAGCCGGGGCTACTCTTCGTGGTGGTGCGCAGGCTTCTCATTGCGGTGGCTTCTCTTGTTGCGGAGCACGGGCTCTAGGCACTCGGGCTTCAGCAGTTTTGGCTCGTGGGCTCTAGAGCGCAGGCTCGGTAGTTGTGGTGCATGGGCTTCGCTGCTCCGCCACATGTGGGATCTTCCCGGCCCAGGGCTCGGACCCGTGTCCCCTGTATTGGCAGGCGGATTCCTAACCACTGTGCCACCAGGGAAGTCCTAATGTACACTTTTACAATATTTGAATAAACAAGAGTGATATTGGAGAGAGAAAGCTCCTAAGACGAGCTGACAAATCAAGTGTTTAGTCAAAGTTTTCACTGTGATTCCATCTAATAAGAGAACCAATCAGGCAGTCAAACAAACAACATTATCAGAGGCAAATTGCTGGGTCTAAGAGTCCTTTAATCAGATGCAACTTGCTGAAATCTCAATAACCTAGAAAGCCCAGTGGCAGCCAAGGCTAAGGGCATGCATGCTATGACTACATTAAGACAAATATATTAATCTATCTAGGGAATCATTACTTTCTTCTTTTGCAGAGAGCTATTTACATAACATTTGAAATATGCTGCTTTGCCTATCACTGGACTACGTCACTAAACAAAGCCTTTGTTGGAATGGGAGATCCAAAACAAACAAGGCAAAATCCAAAACAATAACAACAACAACGAATGCTCCCACAGCTTTGCTTAACTTCTTGCTATCTATCAGAATAGCAAGAATCTTTTTTTTAAAGTAGGGAGTTGAGATGAAGGATGGGTAATAGAGTTACTGGATTAAGGTAAGTCTGATAGCTATAAAGTAACATGACAGAGGAGTTTTTATTCATGTGCATATAGAGAGGAGAGGTAGGTTTAACCAGTGTAGGAATAACAGGTTTTATTCTGTATTTTACTTATTTTCTATGAGACAAAATTCTGGACAGTCATGTTATAGGGAATTGGAACATTCCCAATACTAAAGGAATGAGTTAGGAATAATGCATTCTGAAGAAACTAAATTAGCAATAGGGAGTCATTTATACACAAAGCAATTTCATGAGTTAAAATAAAACAAATATATTTTGTCTTTTCCATCTAATATTTCTAAGCTACATTGTTAAAATTATGCTATTTCACTATGCATTTCTGTATCACTATGTATTTATATATAAATATTATGTATTGTGTCTATTACATAATATACATTCAGTATTACATAGATATGTATATATACCTAGATATATACCACAGATATACCAGATATCTATACCATATAACTATATCTATCTTATCTGAGCAAACAATGTGTGGGTCAGATACTCACTGCCCCATTTTTCTAACCCATATATTTTAAGATGTATGAATTAAATTTTTAATATCAAAACCATGGCTTATCCACTACTTTGATTCATTATTTGTCATAAAACTTATTTGTCCTAATGACTGCGATTTTATTCCTACAGTCACTAACAAGTTTATGGACTTGTTTTCATCATGATCAGTTATTAAAAAATTTCTAAATCGCTCATCATTTAAAAAGAAACCAGAAGTGAGATCATAAAACCCTGCAGATAGGAGGAGAGTCAGAATAAGAAACAGAAACGAGGATACAAGGAAAAAGCCAGCCATACTCTGTATCTGGAGACAAACTCTGAGGGATATGAAAAATGTATTTAGTCTAAATTCCATAACCAAGCAGTTCAATTGTTTATAGCAAAGCATTTAATTTCTTGCACTCTCTAATAAGAAAATCTTACCTCTGAGATGTTAATTTTTCCCCAAAGGCTGTGATCTCATCAAATTAAATCTAAATTAAATGTGTTTTATATAGGAATTCAGTAAGTTGTAAAACAAACAGAATCAGAATAATCTAGAATAATTCTATTTTTTCCTTAATCTAAAAGTTTTACCTTTTCTATAATTAGATTATCTCTAGTTTCTTCAGTGATTAGTAATAGCAAAGATCTAAGAAATTCTCTTTTAGACGCTAAGTCAGTAATAGCTTCATCTGTTTAGAAAAACATCCTTTACTGGCATTTAATATGCAGAGAAACTAGCAAAATACATTTGATCAAGATGGTTCTAATGATACCCCAAGATGCAGATTCAAAATGGTCCTAAAGTAATTGCATTCACCAAACATTTATCGACACTTACTGTGTTCTCAATATTATGCTAAACAACTACCTTGGTAAATCAGAGCTTCTAAACTCACTTCTTGAAGATTCAACTCCAAAAATACAATTAATATGAGTTCTTCCTTTCAAGTACACCTTGCTCTGTCAAATACACTCCCTCTGTTTATTTTATAGAAGTTTAATCATCTCTATTTGGCTCTGAGCCCTACATTAGGGCTCATTTCTTTGCCCTAGATTAGGGCTCAAGAAAACACTGCTTCACATTCTGTGAGCAAAATACTGCAACTCACCCAAAGTCTCCATGTCACTCCAGGAAGACACTTTACCTACTGAGAATTTAAAATAATGCTAAATTAAGCATAAGATCCTAGGTAGTGACAGAAAGCACACAAGCACTGAGGGGAAACAGTCACCCAGGCTTCTTTTTCTTACGTGCACCTTTAGCCCTTGCACGTAACTGCAGGGGTACAAAATTGCATGCAGATATAACTGCACCTGAAATTAGCTGACTGCAGGTGTAACTGGTCAGTTGTACCCTCCCAAGTGAGTCTTTGGTTAATTATGCCAATTATTAGCTAATTATAGGTATAATTATATGAAGTTCCATGTAAGTTTATTGCTTAAAAAACCCTACTGCAGAAACTCAGATATGAACATAAGCTTTCATGAAGTTTTTCATTAAGTGAGAGCGCTTCTGGGTTTGAAGTGCTTAAGAACTGAATTTCCCACTAACAGTTCTTAGCCTGGGGGCCTGCCTGTGTAGGCAATCGTTGTTTACTTGAATCATACCCATAGGTTTTCCAACAAAGTGATATGGCAAGGGCATCCGTGACAGGAGATTTTCTTGGGCTCAGTGCCTAATGGGCTCTTGCCTAAATGCCATCATTCATTGTAGAAAACATTATACTCTGATAAGACTGCTTTACTGATCTTCAGAACCCAAGCAATGTAAATACTGTACAGTCCAGTGCTGTTGTCAGAAGAAAGCAGGGTATGTACCTCACCAGGTCAGGCCTTACTGCTGTGAGACAGAATGCCTAAACTCCCCTAGTAGACTGGGCTTGCTCATTGGGATTTTATTTTCTGGCAGTGGAAACAAGGAGGTTGCAATCTTTAAACCCACCTTTTAAGAATAAGATCCAGGCTACAAAAATGCTCAGTACTGGGACTCCCCTGGTGGCGCAGTGGTTGAGAATCCGCCCACCAATGCAGGGGACACAGGTCCGATCCCTGGTCCGGGAAGATCCCACATGCCTTGGAGCAACTAAGCCCTCGAGCCACAACTACTGAGCCCGCGTGCTGCAACCACTGAAGTCGGGGCGCCTAGAGCCCGTGCTCTGCAACGAGAGAAGCCACCGCAGTGAGAAGCCTGCACACTGCGACAAAGAGTAGCCCCTGCTCGCCGCAACCAGAGAAAACCCGTACACAGCAATGAAGACCCAACGCAGCCAAAAATAAATAAAGTTAAAATGAAAAGAAAAATGTTCAGTACTGATAGAAAATCTAACCCGGTTTGAGAATGGATAAATCTAGCTGGATATACAGCAAAATTCAAAGACCAATGGTGCCTCACCTCCTGTGTATTCTAATTCCAGCTACTAAGCTCTTGCCATATTTCTTGTGGGATCATACCCTGTCACTTATCACAATTCTAATCATAGGTCCTATTCTTGTTCCTATATGCTTTAGTCTACTCTGTGCTTTACACAACCCTGTTTGCTCTTTGCAGGCCTCCTGGAGTCCTGCTTCTGCACCCTGGCCCCGAAAATCAGACCTATAATATCGATCACCAGGACTCTCCTTAATGCTGCCTCTTTGGACCTTCCAATTTTGCCCGCAGCGGTGTAACTCATCTTCCTGTGTGAGTAAATGAAAGCGCCTAGTGCTAAAACAGCATCATTAAACAACCAAGGCCAGCGATCAAGCTGACTTGAAGCTCTATCTTGTCGTCATTGTAGGGATCATCTGACAAGTCCAAGAAACACCACTTCTTTTACAATTCAGTCCCATTTCAGTTGTGCTCCAACAACAGTATTTGCAGGGACGACAATATACATAGTGCACCTTGTCACTGAGAAACACGGTGAGGCCTGGCAGGTCTTTTGGCCACGTGCAGCAACACCCCATGCAAATCTCACAAATGGCTTAATAGATCGGACTGCAGCATCTTTGTGGTCAGAGAAAAAGCTGTACCTCTGTGAAACATTCACAATCTCTGAAAAGGTATGCAGTCAAAAACATTTGTGAGACTTTGCATTATATATGTACGTCACCTTTCTTTCACAATGCATATTTATATATCGGAAGTTCTGAGACTACCAGAGAGAAGCAGTTTTAAATTTGTTAAAATTCATGTTTTTTTTTTTTTTTTTTTTTTTTTTTTTTTTGCGGTACGCGGGCCTCTCACTGTTGCGGCCTCTCCCGTTGCGGAGCACAGGCTCCGGACGCGCAGGCTCAGCGGCCATGGCTCACGGGTCCAGCCGCTCCGCGGCATGTGGGATCCTCCCGGACCGGGGCACGAACCCGCGTCCCCTGCATCGGCAGGCGGACTCTCAACCACTGCGCCACCAGGGAAGCCCCAAAATTCATGTTTTTCAAACTTATTTTAATACAGAATCCTTTTGCGAGCAGAATATCTGATAATAGCCTTTATCACATCCCCGGGACATGCTCTGAAAAACACTGTTCAAAAGTTCCTTCTGTAAACATGGCTCACTCATTTTGGATCCCTAGAGCTTCTTTACTCACAATTTAGTCAACTGACTACTGCAAAGGATAGAAGAGATAGACGCATCTCTATACTAATTGCAAGAGCAAAGGTAGGATGCTAATTTTTCCCTACAGATTCGCACAGCTTTTAAGTTCTAATCCTTCCAGGTGTACTACAGAACACACTGCATTATTAACAGTAACTTTTTCAGTTAACAGTCAATATTTAGAGGGAGTAGTAAAAAAATTTTAAAAGGCTCCTTTCTGCTTAATTTTCCCATGCGCTGCTTAAAAGGCACTTTTTTCCCTTTTAATGTTAATTGACTGATCACCCACTTGTCACTCAAATTTCAGCTGCATGCAGGACACTTCTCTAAGGGCTGCCATGTAGTTATACGGCCACACTCTAAACCCACATGTCTCTATTCTCACCTCTCGTCTCAATCACAGCAAGAAAAGCGTGATCGCTAAAGGACAGTGTCATTCTCCAGATGGTTAAAAACATCCCTCTCTAAAAGCTTCAACTTTCTATTTGAATTTCTGAAGTCTCCTATGGTTTCTCTCAGCACAGATGCACTTAAGATGAGAACAGACTTGTGCTTGCCAAGGGAGGGGGGAGGGAGAGGGATGCACAGGGAGTTTGGGGTTAGTAGATGCAAATTATTACATTTAGAATGGATAAACAGTAAGGTCCTACCGTATAGCACAGGGATCTATATCCAGTCTCCTGGGATAAACCATACCAGAAAAGAATATAAAAAGTGAATGCATATATGTGTATAACTGAGTCACTTTGCTGTACAGCAGAAATTAGCACATCACTGTAAATCAACTATACTTCAGTAAAAGAAAATTGGGGGCAGGATTCTATGTTCCTTTTCCAAAAATTTTTTTTTAAATTTTTGTCTGCATTGGGTCTTTGTTGCTGTGCGCGGGCTTTCTCTAGTTGCGGCGAGCATGGGCTACTGTTCATTGTGGTGCGTGGGCTTCTCATTGTGGTGGCTTCCTTTGTTGCGGAGCATGGGCTCTAGAGCGCAGGCTCAGTAGTTGTGGCTCACGGGCTTAGTTGCTCTGCAGCATGTGGGATCTTCCCAGACCAGGGATCGAACCTGTGTCCCCTGCATTGGCAGCCGTATTCTTAACCACTGCGCCACCAGGGGAGTCCCTATATTCCTTAAAATATCCAGACTCCTTGGACATTCTACATTACACTTGCCTGTTTTTACTGCTTGTTTATTCTTCTCCTTCAAGGCTCAAGTCCTACTTCACTTTCTTTATGAGGCCTCCCTAAGCAGAGTGAAATTATTTAGCCTTTATCTTTTAAACAATAGTTAGTCCCTTAGCACCTGCAGGCCTTATCTTGTTAAATAAACCTTAGGAGAAAGAGCTAATTCCCCAATAGCACTGAAAATCCTCACTTTGCCTGTATGTCATTGTATTTCTAATGCCTGCTACAACGAATCATTCATTCTGTCTTTCATTCATTTATTCAACACACATCTATAGAGGACCTCATTATATAATAGTGATCATATCTCACTCATAGTCCAGTGGAGAAAATAAGGGAGGGGAGGTGGCAGTCATGTAAAAACAAATAATTCATAAAAGTGAAAAGGGTCTTAGAAAGAAAAAGGACTATCTCTGTCAAAGTGGGGGAACCCTGAAAGATTTCACTTAACCTCTCTCACTAGAGATAAGTAGGAATTTGCTAAAGAGTGAAGGGAAAGATTTTTCAGGTGAAAATGATCCAAGTATGAAAATTTAATGACTAAAGATAATTGTATGCTCAAAGAATGCCAAGAATTTTTGGTGTGGCTGGAATGTAGAGGATGGAGGAAGAACTAAGTGGTAGAAAGATGAGTCTGCAAAGTGCCAGACAGCTGAGAGCTCTGTGTACCATCCCAAGCAATGTGACCTTTACCCTGTGGGCCAGTAGGTCTTGAACTCTGGCGTGTACTTCAGAAACTCCTAAGGATTCTAATGGAGGAGGTCTACAGTGGAGTCGAGGAATATGTATTTGTAACATCTCTGGTGATCCTGATACAAGTTGTCCACAGATGACACCTTGAGAAAGGCCATGTGTGTGCAATAGGAAGCCTAAGGGGGTTATAAAACAGGCAATGTGGAGGCCAGATTACACTGGGGAGTTTAATTCTCCATTACTTCGAGGCTTTGGCATTAGATCAGGCAAGAGGTGTCGATTTTAATGATATTGATTATAAACAGATTTATTTAGTTAACTCCTTGCTACTATTCTTGCATAAAACAAGACTGTACCTGAATGATCTACAAGTAAAGGCACTGAAATACCTTTTGTTTGATTCATAATATTCCAGCATCTATCACTCTTCTCTTGTTATACAATATGCTATCCCACTGAAGCCTCATAAAAACCCTACGAGGTAGTCATTGCTGTGTCTGACAGATGAGAAAACAAGGGCTCAGGGAGTTGAAATGACACACTCAGTGTTACACAATACATACATAAAAGGAATGTGAATTAAAATCTAGGTCTATCTGACTCCTTTTCCTAGCCATGTTGCCTTCCCAAATAACTGCAAAGTATGCCATGAAATGCAACAGACATCAATTCTGTGCACGACAAAACTGCACAAGAATTTGATATTACTACAGGTTAAAAATGTAGGTGTCCAGGGAATTCCCAGGTAGTCCAGTAGTTAGGACTCAGCACTTTCACTGCCGGGGCCTGCGTGGGATCCCTGGCCAGGGAACTAAGATCCCACAAGCTGCGCAGCATGGCCGGAAAAAAAAAAAAAAGAACAGAAAAGAAAGAAAAAATATAGGTATCCAATTAGCTTGTAACAGGACTGTCCTTACTGCAAACGGCAAAAACTTAAGCCCAAAGAGTTTAAGCAAAAGGGGAATGCATTGATCCTTAGGGCTGAAAAGCCCATGGTAGACTCTAGGTATTACTTGATTCAGGAAACCAAAAAAGTGACTCTAGAAAGCAGTTTCTCCCTCCGCATCTCTTGACTGCTTTTTCTGTTATCTCCGTGTCCGGTTCCACTGATCCTGGCAAGACGGCTTCCTCCAGCGCTCCAGCCTCAAATCCTCCAAAGTTCAAGTCTAATGGAACACAGTGCATTTTTTCCCCAGCAATCTCTGACAAAGGTCAATCACAGTTCTTATTGGGTCACATGTCCACTCCTCAGTCAACCCCACACCCAGGGCCACTCAGTGCTCCGATTCTCCATGTGGGAGTCTCCGTTTACCTGTGGATCCAGCACAGAGTCAGTTCCACCCAAACATCACAGACTACATGTGGGGGAAAATGGTTCTTCAAAGCAAAGTTGGGGTTTCAACCTGGGGACGGCAACACTAGCAAATATCCACCACGTTCAGCTAAAGAGAAGAGCAAGATAACTGACCACGGTTTTATAGTTTTATGACAGAATCAATTAAACTCATTGATGAATTAGATAATACTTCCCTAGGTTGCCCTATTTCCTTAGGATAACACACCACCAAAATAAATAAAACTTTATTTTAACGAAGAATATGTTTATTTTATTATTTTTTCACACACACTGTATTTTATTTTTACAAGAGATGAATCAACTGACACCAAGCATTGTAAATGGATGACCACAACAGAAGCAACAATGATTGCAATTACCAAACACACTCACACTATGTCATAATATTGACATTCAGCCCAGGAATCCTCCACTGTGACAGCTCCTTTATATCAAAGAACATGTTTTAGATGGTCTCTACACACACACACACACACACACACAGAGATTTCTACAAGACTGCACTGTTGATATGAATTGAAACCATAAATAAGATTACTCTGTAAACAACTGACTGAATTCTGTCATTTCGTTTTCAAAATAACCCACTGATCGATCTAATTCAAGCACTTAAAAAAAAACACTTTAATCTGTGTGCACACAGAGCTAACATCATTCCTCAGTCAAAATACATTGGTTCTTTTAAGCCTTTAATCAATACTTCCTTCCAGCAATTCGTATTTCTTTACTCCCTTTCCAAAACCATTCATTTCTCTAAAGAAAGTAGAAGGTTTTTACTGATCTGTCTCTTTGGCGGTTTGTTTCAGATTGGAGAAGCAGTACAAAATTCCTGGCCGTTTTCCTGTTTGGTGATATTTTATGTACCTTTGAGTGTATGTGTTCATTTTCAACCTGCTAATTCTTCAAACCACAGTTCAAGCCTCTAAGACACCACTCCTCTATACTGATACCCCCTTATTTCAAACATTTAGCGCCGTGGGTCGCAATTAAGTATTCAAACCATCATAATAAAATTAATTACACAAATAAAAGAATTTAATTAAACTAAAAAAATCAGTTTATTCCTGCATCAACTGAAAGCTCATTGAGGTCACAGCCCTGATTTTTCAGCCTCCAGTGTGGTGTCTTGTAAATAATAATGGTTGGCTGAATGAACGAGGGTATTATATGCAGTTATATGGTAACTGAGTATTTTGTATTTTCAAAAAGCTGACTTTGCTCCATCCTCCTGGATGAAAAGGTTAGAAATGGAATATACCCAGGAGCCAGGAATGCTATTCTTGCAAGGCAGAGGCTGGTAGGGGACATAGGTCTATCCCTCCCTCTCTCTAGGCAGTAAGTGTACTGACACTGGGGAAAGGAGAGAGAAGTGAGTCAGAGAAAACAGGTCAGATAGCTGTCAGATTGGGAGGAATCGGCTCCGTGCAAATATCTGGAGCTGAAATGTCAGACGGAGCTGGCAAGCAAAGACCCAGGGGCAAGAGAGGAGATACTTACAGACTAAGGAGGAAAGGGGCTGGCTGGCACTCCAACTTTGACAGTCTGGGTGAAGCTGGCTCTTATGTGAGCCCTAAATCGGGATGTATGACTATATTATGAGCTAGAAACAGAGGGAGTCATTTGGTTACAGACACTTATCCAGCCCCCTCTGACTCATTAGATACTTATAAATGTGTGAACTCACCAGCAGCGCTTTACTCTTCAGCTTTGCTTGCCATTAGTTGCTCCTTTCCGACTGTAAGATTTCCATTTGTAAGCAGGGCGCATCATGAGATATTGGTATTCATGATATTTAAACAAGGTAAACTGCACTATTATTTTTGCCAAGTGTGGCCCACATCGATCAACACAACAAATTACAAATGTGAAATGCTACTTAGGCTGCATAATGACAGCATATTTTAAAATCTGTCCCTGAGTGGCAGAGAGGAGTTTCACGAGAAGAGAGAAGAATTGTAACATGGCTGGGAAATGGATAAATAAGTAACCTGTTCTTGCAAAAGGGTTTGCCTCATGCAATGTGTGCTCCAAAGGCATGCCAGTAAGCTGCCTGCAAAGTGAGGAGGATTTGCTGCTATCAAAGAAGTGAAAGTTCCCGCCCCAGCCATCATCTGGGGCGGTGGTTCTCTTTTTCGATGTTAAGAATTAGAACAAACTGAGATGTCTGGGGTCAGTCAGAGAGAGTGCTAGAAATTGTGCACGGTATGTATTTTATTGTCTCTTTAGCAGTTCACGCTCTGGAACTATCGACTGGAGAAAAACGCACAACCTAAAAATTGCCAGTTAGGGGACCGTACAGAGGACTAGAGCCTGGGAGACAGCCTCTCAGATGCTCTGAGGAACTGATGCAAAGAGGTATGGGAGGAGCCAGGACACATAGGAGTTTTTGGCTGGAAAAAAACAAAACAAAACATGTAGTCGAACATCAAAAGATGACTGCTAATCGCGAAAACAGACATCTCAAGTTAATGATTTTAGCACTTTTCTATGTATGGTAAAATGCAAGAATCTGAGCTCAATGAAATTATTCTTTAGATATGCAACTTAACTTTCTAGGGCCAGTATCCAAAGCGCATAATAGGTCCAGTTTTCCTCTGTCCTGAATTCCCCTAGGGCACACTAGGGGAGGGTAGCTGATGGCTCGATCCTTTACTGGAATGGCAGGCAACATTGCTTGTCCACAAAGCCATCCGTTTTAACCGTATTGCTCGAGTGAACAGAACAGGCATGAATGATCCCACTGCTCTTGGTACTGTGAACCTCCTAACCAAAAAATAAATATTTATTTCATACTAAGTACCAAGGATGTGCCAAGCATATGGGAAATATAAATCAAACTCAAGCCAAGGAACAAACAAAAAGTCACACCAACAACAACCCCACAAAACTCCTCTCTGTCTTCAATCCTGGTTGTTGTCACTCATGAAAAAGAGGAAGCAGCAAAATACCAAAAACTATTATCAATAATTCAAGTGAATAAAAGTTCTAGAGCAGTGATGATATTCAAAATACTTCAACCTGTTTGGCTGTGTGACATAAGAAGAAATATATATTTAGTCTGTCCCCTGTCCCTGACCCAGAGCTCCTAAATCCTAAATCTCTTGGAGTTTCCCGGGTGATAAGAGCATCCTTTGTTCTAATGAGGCAACTCTTGATGGTCTCCCAGATAGCTTCAAGATGTGGACTGGTCACCAGGGAGACCAAGCCATGATTAGGAGCCTGGATCTTTCAGCCCCAACCTTTGACTTTCAAGGTGGAGAGAGGGGCTAGAGATTGAGTTAATCACCAATGACTCATGATTCAATCAACCATGCCTAGGTAATGGAACGTCCATAAACTCTAAACAAAGGGGATTCAGAGAGCTTCTGGGTTGGGGAACACATCCACGTGCCAGAGGATGACACATCCCACCTCCGAGAAGAAGAAGCTCCTTCATACGGGACCCTTCAGGACCACACGCTAAGTACCTCTTCAACTGGCTGTTCATCTGTATCCTTTATAGTAATACCCTTCATAATAAATCAGTGAATGTAATAAACAAATAACTGTTTCCCTGAGTTCTGTGAGGTGTCCTAGCAAATTATGAAACCTGAGTTGGGGAGGACTGTGGGAACCCTTGACTTTATAGTCAAGTCAGACAGAGATGTGTGGTACCTTGGGGGCCCAATACTTGTGACTGGCATCTGAAGTGAGGACAGTGAACCTTGAAGCCTGTGGGATCTGAAACTAACTCTGAGTAGTTAGTATCAGAACTGAATTTAGTTATAGGATATCCAGTTGGTGTCCAGAGAACATGTCTGTCCTAAGAGGATGGGCTGCCCCACTTAGGAACGACCTAAGATTGGAAGTTCACCTCAAACCACTGCACATGGACTTCGTGACCTTATGAACGCATATTCTTTTTCTGCACACTCAATGTCTAAAGAGCAGAATCTAAGCTCTTTGTGAATTGGCACTGTTTCTTATTCAACATTTAATGCATGGCGGGTGACTCTCTAACATTGGTTTGGCAAACAGAAACAAGGAAACTGGAGGCACCTATTAAAACTGGAGACACTTCTGTTCTTGATTGTGTGGGAAGCTGAGGAGGCACACTGTGCTCCAGAATACCCTGGACCCAAAAATGGTAGTGAGCAGGAAAGAAAGCAAAATCTACCGTGAGCTCTAACAAGCATGGGCCCCGTTGTGCTGCCCACCAAGCGGCAAATTCCAGTAGCCAATGGCAGGGATGGGGAGGAGGGGGTTCCACACAACAAACTCCTTCATGAGTTGGAAAATGTCTCTTAGGCGAACTGCACAGCCTCCTCAAGCTGGGCTGGGATTTTCCAGTGGCTTACCAAACCTCAAGGCATTCTTTTAAAAATGAGCTTTTGATGTCAAATCTTTTGATATTTTGACAGGCTACAAAACTCAAAGCAGCAGGAATTTCTGTTTGTTGCTGTTGTCTGGGTTTCAATGCAGTAACATACATGCAGTTTCACTCAGTAGACTGTAAACAGAGCTGGATGAAATCCAGACATTGATTAGTAGACTATTTTAATGGGGGAAGAAATCCATAAAGAAACTACCTAGATATAAATTAAATCCCCTCAATGTGTTTTTTAACTAAGAGGCATGTGTTGAGAATGTATTTGTTCAAATGTGCTACAGCAGTGGTTTTCCACCATGGCTTCACATTTAGAACATAAAATGATCTTTAAAAAATGATGGTACCCTATGCCAAACAAATAGCAAGACAGGAGCACAACCTACCCATTAGCAGAAAGGCTGCCTAAAAGCATAAGTTCACAGACACCCAAAAACACACCACTGAACATGGTCCTGCCCACCAGAAAGACAAGAACCAGCTTCATCCACCAGAACACAGGCACCAGTCCCCTCCACCGGGAAGCCTACACAACCCACTGAACCAACATTACCCACTGGGGCAGACACCAAAACCAACAGGAACTATGAACCTGCAGCATGTGAAAAGGAGACCCCAAACACAGTAAGTTAGGCAAAATGAGAAGACAGAGAAATACACAGCAGATGAAGGAGGAAGGTAAAAACCCACCAGAACAAACAAATGAAGAGGAAACAGGAAGTCCACCTGAAAAAGGATTCAGAGTAATGACAGTAAAGATGATCTAAAATCCTGGAAATAGAATGGAGAAAATACAAGAAACATTTAACAAGGACCTAGAAGAACAAAAGAGCAAACCAACAATGATGAACAACACAATAAATGGAATTAAAAATTCTCTAGAAGGAATCAATAGCAGAATAACTGAAGCAGAAGAATGGGTAAGTGACCTGGAAGATAAAATAGTGGCAATAACTACCACAGGGCAAAATAAAGAAAAAAGAATGAAAAGAATTGAGGACAGTCTCAGACCTCTGGGATAACATTAAATGCACCAACATTCGAATTATAGAAGAAGAACAGAAAGAGAAAGGGACTGAGAAAATATTTGAAGAGATTATAGTTGAAAATTTCCCTAATATGGGAAAGGAAAGAGTCAATCAAGTCCAGGAAGCACAGAGAGAACCGTACAGGATAAAACCAGGGAGAAACATGCCAAGACACATATTAAGCAAAGTATCAAAAATTAAATAAAAAGAAAAAATATTAAAAGCAACAAATAACATACAAGGGATTCCCCATACAGTTAACAGCTGATCTTTCAGCAGAAACTCTGAAATCCAGAAGGGAGTGGCAGGGCATATTTAAGTGATAAAAGGGAAAAACCTACAACCAATATTACTCTACCCAACAAGGATCTCATTTAGATTCAAAGGAGAAATTAAGACCTTTACAGACAAGCAAAAGCTAAGAGAATTCAGCACCACCAAACCAGATTTAAAACAAATTCTAAAGGAACTTCTCTAGGCAGGGAACAAAAGAGAAGGATAATGGGCTTCCCTGGTGGTGCAGTGGTTGAGAGTCCATCTGCCGATGCAAGGGACATGGGTTCGTGCCCTGGTCCGGGAAGATCCCACATGCTGTGGAGTGGCTAGGCCCGTGAGCCATGGCTGCTGAGCCTGCGTGTCTGGAGCCTGTGCTCCACAACAGGAGAGGCCACAACAGTGAGAGGCCTGCGTACCGCAAAAAAAATAAAGCAAGAAAGAAGACCTACAATAGCAAACCCAAAACAATTAAGAAAATGATAATAGGAACATATATATCTATAATTACCTTAAATATAAATGGATTAAATGCTCCCACCAAAAGACACAGACTGGCTGAATGTATACAAAAACAACACCCGTATATATGCTGTCTACAAGAGACCCACTTCAGACCTAGGGACATACACAGACTGCAAGTGAGGGGATGGAAAAAGATATTCCATGCAAATGGAAATCAAAAGAAAGCTGGAGTACCAATTCTCATATCAGACAAAATAGACTTTAAAATAAAGACTATTATGAGAGACAAAGAAGCACATTAAAATAATGATCAAGGGATCAATCCAAGACTAAGATATGACAACTGTAAATGTTTATGCACCCAATAGGAGCACTTCAATACATAAGGCAAATGCTAACAGCCATAAAAGGGGAAATCGACACTCACACAATCATAGTAGGGGACATTAACTCCCCACTTTCACCAATGGCCAGATCATCCAAAATAAAAATAAATAAGGAAACACAACCTTTAAATGATACATTGAAAAAAGTGGACTTAATTGATATTTATAGGACATTCCATCCAAAAACAACAGAATATACTTTCTCTTCAAGTGCTCATGGAACATTCTCCAGGATACATCATACCTTGGGTAACAAATGAAGCCTTGGTAAATTTAAGAAAATTGAAATCATATCAAGTATCCTTTCCGACCACAGCACTATGGGACTAGATTTCAATTACAGGAAAAAAATCTGTAAAAAATACAAACACATGGAGGCTAAATAATACACTACTAAATAACCAAGAGATCACTGAAGAACTCAAAGAGGGATCAAAAAATACCTAGAAGCAAATGACACTGAAAACACGATGACCCAAAACCTATGGGATGCAGCAAAAGCAGTTCTAAGAGGGAAGTTTATACCAATACAATCCTACCTCAAGAAACAAGAAAAATCTCAAATAAACAACCTAACCTTACACCTAAAGCAATTAGAGAAAGAAGAACAAAAAAACGCCCAAAGTTAGCAGAAAGAAAGAACTCATAAAGATCAGATCAGAAATAAATGAAAAAGAAATGAAGGAAACGATAGCAAAGATCAATAAAACTAAAAGCTGGTTCTTTGAGAAGATAAAGGAAATTGATAAACCATTAGCCAGACTCATCAAGAAAAAAAGGGAGAAGACTCAAATCAACACAATTAGCAATGAAAAAGGAGAAGTAATAACTGACACTGCAGAAATACAAAGGATCATGAGAGATTACTGCAAGCAACTCTATGCCAATAAAATGGACAACCTGGAAGAAATGGACAAATTCTTAGAAAAGCACAACATTCTGAGACGGAACCAGGAAGAAATCGAAAATATAAACAGACCAATCACAAGCACTGAAATTCAAACTGTGATTAAAAATCTTCCAATAAACAAAAGTCCAGGACCAGATGGCTGCACAGGCGAATTCTATCAAACATTTAGAGAAGAGCTAACCTATCCTTCTTAAACTCTTTCAAAATATAGCAGAGGGAGGAACACTCCCAAACTCATTCTACGAGGCCACCACCACCCTGATACCAAAACCAGATAAAGATGTCACAAAAAAAAAGAAAACTACAGGTCAAAATCACTGATGAACATAGATGCAAAAATCCTCAACAAAATACTAGCAAATAGAATCCAACAGCACATTAAAAGGATCATACACCATGATGGAGTGGGGTTTATCTCAGGAATGCAAGGATTCTTCAATATACTCAAATCAATCAACGTGATAAACCATACTAATAAACTGAAGAAGAAAAACCATATGATCAACTCAATAGATGCAGAAAAAGCTTTCGAAAAAATTCAACACCCATTTATGATAAAAACCCTCCACAAAGGGCTTCCCTGGTGGCACAGTGGTTGAGAGTCCGCCTGCCGATGCAGGGGACACGGGTTCGTGCCCCGGTCCGGGAAGATCCCACATGCCGCGGAGCGGCTGGGCCCGTGAGCCATGGCCGCTGAGCCTGCACATCCGGAGCCTGTGCTCCGCAACGGGAGAGGCCACAACAGTGAGAGGCCCGCGTACCGCAAAAACAAACAAACAAAAAACCTCCACAAAGTAGGCATTGAGGGAACTTTCCTCAACATAATAAAGGCCATATATGACAAATCCATAGCCAACATTGTCCTCAATGGTGAAAAACTGAAAGCATTTCCACTGAGATCAGGAACAAGACAAGGTTGCTCACTCTCACCACTCTTATTCAACATAGTTTTGGAAGTTTTAGCCACAGCAATCAGAGAAGAAAAAGAAATAAAAGGAATCCAAATTGGAAAAGAAGAAGTAAAACTGTCACTGTTTGCAGATGACGTGACACTCTACATAGAGAATCCTAAAGATGCTACCTGAGAACTACTAGAGCTAATCAATGAATCTGGTAAAGTAGTAGGATACAATATTAATACACAGAAATCATTTGCATTCCTATACACTAATGATGAAAAATCTGAAAGTGAAATTAAGGAAACACTCCCATTTACCATTGCAACAAAAACAATAAAATAAAATACCTAGGAATAAACCTACCTAGGGAGACAAAATACC
Source organism: Phocoena phocoena (assembly GCF_963924675.1). Lineage (NCBI taxonomy): Eukaryota > Metazoa > Chordata > Mammalia > Artiodactyla > Phocoenidae > Phocoena > Phocoena phocoena. The sequence goes on along the minus strand of NC_089225.1, from coordinate 23,253,680 downwards.
TGTATGCAGACAACTATAAGACACTGATGAAAGAAATTAACGATGATACAAGGAGATGGAGAGATATACCATGTTCTTGGATTGGAAGAATCAACATTGTGAAAATGACTCTACTACCCAAAGCAATCTACAGATTCAATGCAATCCCTATCAAACTACCTATGGCATTCTTTACAGAACTAGAACAAAAAAGTTTACAATTTGTATGGAAACACAAATGACCCTGAATAGCCAAAGCAATCTTGAGAAAGAAAAATGCAGTTGGAGGAATCAGGCTTCCTGAGCTCAGACTATACTACCAAGTTACAGTAATCAAGACAGTACAGCACTGGCACAAAAACAGAAATATAGATCAATGGAAAAGGATAGAACACCCAGAGATAAACCCACAAACATATGGTCATCTTACCTTTGATAAAGGAGGCAAGAAGATACAATGGAGAAAAGACAGCCTCTTCAGTAAGTGGTGCTGGGAAAACTAGACCGCTACATATACAAGAATGAAATTAGAACACTCCCTAACACCATACACAAAAATAAACTCAAAATGGATTAAAGACCTAAATGTAAGGCCAGACACTATAAAACTCTTAGAGGAAAACATAGGCAGAACATTCTATGACATAAATCACAGCAAGATCTTTTCTGACCCACCTCCTTAGCAAAATGGAAATAAAAACACAACTAAACAAATGGAACCTAATGAAACTTAAAAGCTTTTGCACAACAAAGGAAACTATAAAGAAGATGAAAAGACAACCCTCAGAATGGGAGAAAGTATTTGCAAATGAAGCAATTGACAAATGATTAATCTCCAAAATATACAACCAGCTCATGCAGCTCAATATCTAAAAAACTAACAACCCAATCCAAAAATGGGCAGAAGACCTAAATAGACATTTCTCCAAAGAAGATATACAGATTGCCAACAAACACATGAAAGGATGCTCAACATCACTAATCATTAGAGAAATGCAAATCAAAACTACAATGAGACATCATCTCACACCGGTCAGAATGGCCATCATCAAAAAATCTACAAACAATAAATGCTGGAGAGGGTGTGGAGAAAAGGGAACCCTCTTGCTCTGTTGGTGAATGTATATTGATACAGCCACTATGGAGAACAGTATGGAGGTTCCTTAAAAAACTATAAATAGAACTACCATATGACCCAGCAATCCCACTACTGGGCATATACCCTGTGAAAACCATAATTCAAAAAGAGTCATGTACCAAAATGTTCATTGCAGCTCTATTTACAATAGCCAGGACATGGAAGCAAGCTAAGTGCCCATCAACTGATGAATGGATAAAGAAGATGTGGCTCATATATACAATGGAATATTACTCAGCCATAAAAAGAAATGAAATTGAGTTATTTGTAGTGAGGTGGATGGACACAGAGACTGTCTTACAGAGTGAAGTTAGTCAGAAAGAGAAAAACAGTACTGTATGCTAACACATATATATATGGAATCTAAAAAAAAAAATATCATGAAGAACCTAGGGGCAAGACAGGAGTAAGGACACAGACGTAGAGAATGGACTTGAGGACACGGGGTGGGGGAAGGGTAAGCTGGGACGAAGTGAGAGAGTGGCATGGACATATACACACTACGAAATGTAATATAGATAGCTAGTTGGAAGCAGCCGCATAGCACAGGGAGATCCGCTCAGTGCTTTGTGACCATCTAGAGGGGTGGGATAGGGAGGGTGGGAGGGAGACGCAAGAGAGAGGATATATGGGGATATATGTATATGTACAGCTGATTCACTTTGTTATACAGCAGAAACTAGCACACCTTTGTAAAGCAATTATACTCCAATAGAGATGTTAATTAAAAAAAAAGAAAAAATGATGGTGCCTGAGTCCCACCCTTGAGCTTACAAAGAGATCTATAAGTAGAGATTGTAAGAACTGGGTCATGGGCTGACTAAAGCAGCATCATGGAATAACCATGGCTCGCTTAGACCATCTTGATAAACTCATTGGAGCTGAATGTATAATTGACTGAACACATTTGGGTTGAATGAGCATGAAGAAAGGAATGGAAAGAAGAACTGCTATTGGCAGTTAATCGTTGGGTGGGCAACCGACTGTGTCTGTCATATAATCTAAGTATCTCAAATGGTTCTTAGAAATTGTCAGAGTGAGATGAGAAACTTACCAGAGCACAGTTTGAAAATAAAGTAGTTATCATATCAACTCTTCTAGTACCCTTCCTGTTCTGTGTGAGGGCACAAAGTAATTGACAGTGGCTCAGGAATCTATGGATTGGATTCAGTAATTTCTAAGCTTCTTCTTACCTCTAAAAGCCCATGATTCAAGACACTATGGGAAATTCCAAATGTGAGAAGAACCAGGGCTTTCTGGCATTGAAAATATGATGATCTCTTATGGAGACGTAACATGGACACATGGAAAACATTTGAAGACTATACTGACAAATGAAATTAATGTAGCAAAACTTGAACTTTGAATTAATGAAAGCAAAAGCGATTAAGATAACAAACACAACCTATAATCAGAGCACTGACTATCCTCACGGTCCATTTCTGTATCCGTGAATCTGAAATGATATTTATAGCATTACATTGGCCTAAAGAAAGTACATCACTCCTTGCAGATTTGTAGATTGTGGCATTTACAATGTCAAACACTAATCCTCCAGCATATTCACTCAACACACATGTCTGTTTAGTAACTGTGATGTGGAACATTCTCCACCATGTGTTAGGGATATTTAAAGATGAGTAAGATGTGATCCTTGCCATCAGACAGATACACAACTAGTTTGAATGCAATCACCCAGCACAAATGGTAGTACCTGGCAGAGTCTTAAATGCAGAAATGATCTATCTGGAGTAAATATATATTGTATCACAACGAATAATTCTAAGTGCTCCATTCTGCTCTGCTCAGAGATTTCTAATCAAAATCTGCTTTGTTTTCATTCAAGCAGCAGGTGGGTTTACTGCAAAACTTTGCCGTCATGAAGCTGGGTTTATAATGTCAATGAAATAACACAAAGGAAAAGAAAGTGCAGAGCCAAAGGAGTTGCAACTAAGGTTTCTAACTGCTAAGGAATTTCATTGTTACCCCATCCTTATTCTTTCCTCATTTATTAAAAAAAAAGCCACTTGGAATTGCTTCCTTTCCCTCTCCTGAAATTCATTCAACAAACATTCATCAAGTCATTCCTACGTGGCCGGAAAAATGCTAACCACAGAGAAGAAAAGTAAGCATGAAAGGCAGTCACAACACTGTGGGATTTCTGGGTTGTTATCATTCTGCTTTCGAGGTGAAGAAACTGAGACACAAACTGACCTACGTTACAAAAGAAACATGCACAAACTTAGGAATTAAGTGTAGGTTTTTTACACCTAGATGCTATTTATTCAGAGCATCCATAGGGATGCTGTGGTTACTGCACCAAGAGAAGGTTATCTGAGCTGGTCCAAACCTCAGAAAAAGATGGCCCAGCCTATACAGTCCTCAGGCTGAGTTCAGGAGAAAGGGACATTTATCTCCTTGTAGGAGGCTGTACAGGTTTACGGAGGGCAGGGCCAAGGAGGACTGGGACTGTGCTTTATAACCTCCCCAGGGTGGGGGGGTGAGGTGGGATTCAAGCACTGGGTATCTCATGATCAAAAGTAACACGGGAGGACACGGGCTGAGGTTACTTAACAGACCAGGGATACCCGCCAGGGACACATGCCTGCTCGGCTGTGTGGATGCCCTATAACTGCCCTCCAATGCTCTGCCGTTCGACACGGTGGCCACATGCTAAGGAGCACTTCTGCTGTACGGGAAGCCAAATTGTCAGAGAAGTCTCAACAGCCAGGCCGATGCCAGCATCCCTCTACTGTCCCTGATCTTCCAACAACAGCCTTGCCAGCTGTCATCTCCGCCCCCTCCAACCATGCTCTGATCACAGACAACAAACAGGGCTGAGACACTAACAGCTCGATTCCCCCGTATCAGGACAGCCCTGCCGGTGAGGGGTGAATGCATGGGCCAGGGAAGGGGTCCAAAGAGAGGGCAGAGAGGCAAGGGGTGAGTCTGACTGTGCCTTCCTCTGGGCTTCTTTTCCTTAGACAAGCCTGCATTGCACTTTGCATGACCCATTCTAATTTATCTCTTGAGTAGTTACCCCTACCCATCAGAGTTCCAGCTTCTTGGTGACAGGGATGGTCTCACGGTCCTCAGTGGTCACAGCTCCTACCTCGCACGATGGCTGGGACAGAGTGAAAGTTCAATATGTTTTGGGGTTTTTTGGTCAAGAATGATGCTGTGGTGATGAACTGAGATAGATTTCCTTCCAAACAAGGACTGTGCCATTTCCGTAAGGTGGGACCCTGAGAGCCCAGGAACAGCTCCTTCTCACCCAGAGAACCATACAAATTACATGTCGCTCCACACACTATCCCCAAATGGCTAATTGCCTCTAGAGCAATTTCACCCCTGTGCCAGCTATACTGCCAGGCGGCAGAAACAACCACCACCACCACAACCCCACTCCAGGTCAGAGAAATGACTGGAAATCAGGAGTGCTAATATTAACTTCTGTCTGACCACTGAGTTCACCCACAACAGTTCACTAGACATAGCTTTCAAACAATTTGGAGATGTGTTCAAAGCCCAAGTGCTGATGCCTTCTAAGCACTAATCATGACTCATCGAGGATATTAAATTATCAAATGTAATTCTGTAGAAATTACATCACCCTCAAGCATTATGAAAGCAATAATATATACTTGCAATTCAATGTGGAGCATTGCCCTATTTATTGGTTTCCTAACATCAATACGTATAGTGTGCTGAAGTATAAAGACATAAAGATGCTGAAGATAAAGTACCTTATACCAAAGAACAGCACATGACTGGACTGGTAAAAAGGAATCAAGCATTAAATGACCTTACCATTCTCCCAGGTGTTCCTGCTGTAACAGTGCCTACCTAGGAGCCTTTGGACGTAAAACACATCTAGTTATTTACAGGCATCTTTCTCCTACACATTCAATGCTTTTATCGGAGAGTCGAAAATTAGTTTCAGTTCTGGATTCAGCTGTCTTCACATAAGCAGGGTAACTAGTTCACCTCCTTACACCTAATTTGCTCCTCTGTTAAATAGGGGTGCTTCAAATATATTAATTAGGATGATTATTTTATGTACAGTGTAGAGTCTAGTGTCTGGCACATGGTTAGCTAGAATTCATAACAATTAGATCCTATTAGTTATAGAGTTTGTCCTCATCATCATCTTTGATGAAACAGAACAAAAAAGCTGGACGAGACCTTAAGAGACCTAATTAATCCAAGCTCTCTTTTTTCTCCAGAGAAGAGAAAGCACACTGTGTTAACCAATATCGTACACCAAAATCATCCAACAAGGCAGGGAGAAAAATGAAAACAGGAATGCATCCTAACTCCAGGTCTAGAGCTTTTTCATACAACTGTTAAATGACATGTTTTTAGGTTACTAAGGGCGTTGGAACAGGAGGTCTCTATCTGTTAGCATATCTTTTGCCAAGTTCCTGTGACAATGCTTCCCATACCTCAGGGCTCTCTGTCAGAAAGGAAATGACAACAGGTATTGAAAACTTTTTATAGTTTTTTGCTAACATTCATTCATTCTTTGACGTGTATGTTTCCTTTTAAACGTCTCAGTGACCAAGTTATTGTTTCTACATTTTAAGTATTATAAACTGTTTCTAAGAAACCATTTTTAAAGAAGACTTGAAAGACATTATAAAAAGGTCTAAATGTATAAAAATAGGACCACTAAAACTCCTACCTTACGACAGATGCTTTAGCTTTTGTTTCCTTTTAATCTGTGAGACGTTTACCTATTACTTTTCAGCCCCAAACTTGTCCTTCTAGGTTGCCCTTAAACCTGCTAGGGCAATTTGCAGGCTTCCTTGCTAGCAAGTTTCTGGTTATATTCTGTCACTTAGAATTACTCCTGCCAAAATGGAAATCAGTAAGAAGTCAGACATTCTGTTTCTGGCGGACACTCTCAGAAGTGGTAGCCACAGCAGCAGGACCAGCAGCTCAAGTTCCACTAATGAAGCATTTGAGAAGCAGGAGCTCCATCAAATGAAGAGACAACGGCACCCGCTCACAGCTACCTGCTGCGGTTTCAGCAGCACCGAACGTGGCAGTTCTAACAATTTTGGGGGCAAGAATGCTCTTATGGGTATGGGCCTGCAGCTGGTAGTGTCTACCTGACATCTGGGTAAGGTCTTCTCCTTTTACTTCTCCAGCTCTTCGGAGTCTTTCATAAGCTTTTCTATTAAAAAAAAGTCCTTCTCTGACTTCAGTATCAGATTGGTGTTGATTTCCTGACTGGACAATGATACTGGATTAAGATACACTTAATGTTTACAATGACTTTTACAAATTTAGAATGACTCTTCAAGTCCGTATTTTTATCTCCACTTTACAGATGAAAACAATAATTCTTAGAAAATTTAAGTGATGTGCCCAGGGTAAGCTGGCTAACAAGTAAAAGAATTAGAATTGGAACTATAGTTTTACAGGGCTCAGATACCCTCATTATTCAATGTTAAGTACTACCTATTTAAGCAGGTTATGAACACTTTAAGTGGGTTTTATTCTAATTTTCAAACAGTCCACGGTAAATTTTTAAAACTTGGAGTAAAGAAGAAATAAACATTGCTTTTAAGTCTCCAAATGAACTGAGCAGCTCTCTGATCATTTCCCACGGGCCTTTAATTGATGTGATATACAGTATAGTATATTTCACATACCTGTCATATATATCAGCAGTAAGGGAGGGTACAAGGTCAATTTTAAGGCATTCATCAATTTTCAGTTGCTGTCCAGTGAGAAAACACTATCAATAATGAAAAGAGACCATCATCAGAGAAAGGGGGAGAAAAAGAGAAATACAGTGAGGTATAGAGGTTGAAAACAACTGAATTACTACTTTGAGACACATAGAAACTATATTTAACAAAGGTAAATGGAATGGTATAGTCAAGCTCTGCGTCTGACACAATTCATGTGCCCTCTCAGAGCCTCTGGATATGACGTGTCTCCTAGTACTCGGGCTTTGTCCATAAAGACTCCCACCTTCCACCACTGCCCCATCTGCAAACTCTACTTGTCGCCTGGACAACCCCTGATTAAGCATTTGGTTCCAGAACACCCCTCCACCATGCTTCCTCTAGATTTGTGCCAGTCTCTGTTTCCTAGGGTACCTTGAACAAGACAGAAGGCAAAGAAAATCATTCTTAACGAAAAATTTACCTATTTGAGCTAAATTACAGTATTTTTGGTCAAATTCATACTACAAGATGCTTATTGGGTTTAGTATGTGACTATATACACTGTAAGTTACTAAAAGTTTGAAGTTATCAATGCACACAATGTATTTATGCCTACCTGCGATATCTGGATCATAGTTTTCCGACTATAAATTAAAGGATCTTTTTTTTCGCTTTTCTGCTCTATTGATCAAGTCTAGATTTTTAAGTGAAGCTGAATCCTATACTCTCCATTTCCTCCCTCTCCAATTAAAACATCAGTGCTATAGACATGTCATGAATTTTTCAACAATTCACTTTATTATGTCCTTTCAGATACATGTTGCAGCAAAAACCTCCTATCTTCCCCAAATTCTTGACCTCAAAAAAGTCATGCAGAATGGCAATGCAACCTACTGCATATTATTATTTCACTGGTTGACAGTACTAAGTATGGGGTGCTAGAGAAATAAACACCATTGTTAAAAATATGATGAATATGTCCCAATGGCTTAAAGAACCTTGAATTTTTCTATGTGGGAAAGCTTTAGGGAAATATCAGAAATCTATACTTTCACCCTTCTGAGGTTTTCAGTGGTGTTGCTTGGACATTTTCAGCTTTTTTTTTTTTGGTTAATTCAGCCAATGTCAGAAGGTGAATAACAGTCTTTGAGAACTTCTGATATGATGTCAGGTTTGTTTCTCTAATATTATGAAAGAAGAGATTGCGTATGATGGTGATTGTCCCAGAATGCCTGAATTTGAACTCTGTCTCTGTCATTTAGTAGCTGGGTGGTCTTAGGCAAGTCATTTATCCTGTTTCTGCTTAGTTTACTCATTGAAAATAAGGATAATAATAATACTCCCTCCTTGGAGTGCTGTGAGGATAAAATGAATTATTATAGGTAATGAATTTAGAATTGTGCCTGAATTAAGTTAATCTTTAGGAAGACTGGGATTGACATATATATACTAATATGTATAAAATAGATAATTAATAACAACCTGCTGTATAGCACAGGGAAATCCACTTCGCTGTACAGTAGAAACTAATCCAACATTGTAAAACGACTATACCCCAATAAAAAAATAAATAAATAAATAAATAAAAGTTAACCTTTAAATACATGACATCTTTTATCATAGGCTTTTCAAGGACCTTTAAAAGTCTCTAATGCTGTTTGAAAAGAAAATAAAACTTATATACATACAGATTCTATGAATGATTTAAATAATCTATGGAAACATTTAAAATAAAGTTTAAAAATTTAAATTGGTCAAAAATATTAAAAATAATCATTTCAGGACATTGAAATATGACCAGAGGTAAGCAATTTGAAAATTGTTTATTTGTGAAACACTGCTAACTCATTCATAAGACTAGTGATTTTGTGGCCATAGTGCTGGACACATTTCCTTTCCCTCACCTCAGGTGGCACAATCCTGTAGCTTTACCAATTGGTGTTTGCAGACTCAGTTCAGGGCAGCTGGCAAAGCAACTAGAAATTTCAGTGAGGAATTTTGGAAGTGAGGAAGATATAGAAAGCCTGGAAAAATAAACTCTCCACACATCGCTGGCTTATTCTTAAACTATACATGCAAGTAGGACACACCAGGGATCCAGGTACAAACTGAACATCTGGGGAGAATTGAGCATTTGTCATGCCTTTGAGACCATTTGTCATGCCCTTGAGACCATTTGTCAAGCAACACATAGTTCAGGTGACAGAGGATGGAAATCTCACAGGAGCATAACGTCTGCATATATCACTGGTTGACCATGAACTCTACAAGGGATCCAAGCTATCAAACGCTGAGCAAACACATTAGAACTGTACACTGTAGGGCATACAGGTATTGCAGCTTAAATCCAGGAAACCTAACTGCCTGTTAAAACAGCACAACAACCCTCAGAATAAAAGGACACTGACATAAAAGGAATGAAAACATATCATCTACATGGTTCAGTTTCTCACAAAGTAAATTACTAGACATGTAAAGAAACAAGAAAGTTACCAATGCCCAGGGAAAAAAGACAGTCAATAGAAATTGACTTGAAGTGAATTTAGCAGACAAAGACTTCAAAGTAGGTATTCTAAATCTGCTCAAACTTAAGGAAAACATATACGAAGAACTAGAGGAAAATACACTCAAAGCATTTGAAAATATGGAAATAATAATCAAAGAAATAAATCTGAGGACAGATCAATATCTCATTAAAAGAACAGAGAGGAAAAGTGCTTAAGAGAAATGAACTAGAGTCTCAGAAATCTGTAATACAGTATCAAGCATTCCAACACTCATATAATTGGAGCCCCAGAAGACAGTGAAAACAGGAAAGGGGAAGAAAAATATTTTAACACTGATGGCCAAAAAATTCCCAAATTGGTAAAAAATATTAACTTATGAACCCAGGAAACTCAGCAAAACTCCAAGAGATTGCACCGATATACATGATAGTCTACTGCTGATATAGACTATCTTAAAAGTAGCAAGAGAAAAATGACAAATCACATACAAAGGAAAAACTATACAATTGATGGCAGAATTTTCTTCAGAAACAGTGGAAGCTAGAGACATTGGGATGCCGTTCAAAGAGCTAAAAAAATTCAGAAAAAAAAAAAATCAATGAAGAATTCTATATCCAGCAAAATCATTCTTAACTTCTTTAAGACTTAGAATTGTATAAAGCAGAATTTATATTATATTTGGGGGCTTATAATAATACAGATGTAGCATACTTAACAGTGCAAGGATGGGGGAAATGGAGCTACACCTGTGCAAAGTTCCTATAATTTATCAGAAGTCAGTGTTATTTTATGTTAGATTATAATAAGCTAAAGATGGTATTATAATCCCTAGAGCAATCACTTTAAAAAAGTAAAGGAATACAGCTAAAAAGTCAATAGAGGGTGAAATTATTAACGTATATAAATGAGGATAGAAAGGAAAAAATAGAGGAATGAAAAATAAAGAAATAGAAAACTAGCCAAATACCATATGTAAATCCAACCATATCAATTATTATATTAAATGTGAATTTACTAAACATATAAAATGGTAGAGATTTTCAGACTGGACAAAAACCAAACTCCAACTATATAATGTCTCTAGGAAACATGCTTTAAATTCTAAGACATAAATAGGATAAAGGGTTAGAAAAAGTTAAACTAAATAAATAATAAATAGGAAAGAGATGGGATTGCTATACTAATACCAGACAAAACAGACTTCAAGAGAAGAAATATTAGAGAAAGTATTAGAGAAATACTAGAGAAAGGAATTTCATATTTAATGATAAAAAGAATAATAAATCATAAGCCTATAACAGTTACAAAAGTAGAAGTATCTAACCAGAGGAGTAATTGCAAAAGGGCAAGAGGGAAATTTAAGGGATAACAGAAATGTTCTAAAACTCGATTCTGGTAGTGGCCAAAACTCTTCTCACAGTATAGTTAGAATGGCTGGATTTTATTGTACCTAAAGAAAGCTAAAGAAAAAATGGAACACACACACACACACACACACACACAGAGGAAGGTGACCTTAGACTACATAGGGCTGTCATACGGGCTGCAAGTCTCTGGGCAATTATTTTTGATGGCCCTCCTGTCTCCATAAATGAGTCCTCCAAAATGAATGTCAGCACTCTTCTGGAAGCCTGATCTCATATGATGCTGAAAAAGAAATATTGCTCTGGTTGGCAAGAATAATTCCCTTGCCAGGTTTTCCTTTAAAAACCAGAACTTGGCCATCATACACTAAGACACTGGTGAGTCTTGGGAATTCTTGGTTAACCCTGCATTTCTCTGAGGCAGAAAACAAAACAAAATCCCAACTAGGTCAGGTCTAGTTCTGGCTCAGGACCCGACCCAGACAGCACTGCTGATCCTGGATGATTCTAGGCTCAGGATATTTTCTATCAAGGAGGGCATTCCAAAAACTCAAAGTCCTTGAGAAGGTACAGAGGCCCTACTTTCCCAGGTATAAGGGCAGTACTGAGACTACACTTATGCACATAAATTCACTGAAACTAATTCACTTTCAAAATTATTTCTTTCAAACCACTGAAATCTAAACTCAGGTCAACTCAGCTTGTCACTTTTCAAATAATACTTTAGGCATCTTTTTATTTAACAAATACAGTGATTATCATATGCCAGTCAATATTTTCACTGTTTTGCAAATATTAAGGTATTATAACAATCTCATGAAGTAGATACTATTTTTTTCCCCCACTGTAAAGATGACAAAACTGATGCACAGAGAAGTTGAGTAACCTGTCCATATTTACACAGCCAGTTAGTGGGAACAGGATTTAATCCCAAGGAGCCTGGTTCCATAATACCTGCTCTTAATTACTATGGTACGTTAATTAAAGCCTATATATGCAGAAAACCTATTGTTTGGGGTAATGTTTTCAGCCCAAAACATCTTTCAAAAAACATCTATTTCATGCAACATAATTTTTTTTTTTAAAGGAGGGAAAGAAGGAAGGGAGGAGAAAAGAAAAGAAAATGGATCTGAACGTAGCAAGAAGGATTCAGGTTTGATATTAATCTACTATTTGGAGAGAAATTACAACTTTTCAAGGAGCTTGGTTTCCATTTATTACCTATTTCAGGCCTTTATTAAAGTCAAGAGGGAGGAAGTGGGGATTTATGACTTCATGGAGGTTAAGCCACCTACCCAAAGTGGCAAAATAGCTAGTAACAGAGCAGATCTGATTCTGACCCTACCGAGTTTATTCCATCAAATGGCACTCCAGAATTTTTAAATCACAAAACTCCAAAGTCAGGGGAATTTGTTGCTGAGGACTTTCTCGCATGATTTATATTCTGAAAATCCCAAATTTACAACGTGTGATTGCTGTTTGACCTCCCCTGGGGCTGGCCATTCTTGGACTTCCTGTTGAGGTGGCCCTATTTCAGCGGTTTGAAGAGACACCTGAAGGTAGAGCGCTACCCACTTGTAACTTCCCTCCTACTGCTGTCACTGTAAGGTGATGGTTGAGAGGCCAGATTTTGGATGAATGAGAATACTCCATTCCTGGAGGGATTATCTACTTTCTTTACAAGGATATAATTATGCACTCCCAAATATCTTCAAGCACCTCAAGTCTGCCAGCCGAGCTTCTACTGTTATTCTAAAGTAAACGCTACTTTCTTCAGAGAACACCGATTACGATCACGTGGTTGTTATGTTTTGCAAACCTCTGGGAATGAGTGTGTTTGCTTAGTTGAAGGTTGCCAACTCACCTTTCTTTAAATGTGCTGTGCAGGACTCCTTTCTGATGCAGAGATTTTTACTATTTGCTGCCTCCTGAGCCCAAGAGACCAGGCAAGTCGCCACAGCTTCCAGGACATTCCCAGACAACAAAGGCTTCAAGTGCATTACCACTGAATTGGGTTTTCCTCAGGAGGTCATCACAAAACTTGAAAGGACATTGTAAAAGAGATAGTTCTGGAGAGAAAGATGCCACTCTGAAGCTTTATTTTGTTGTAAATGCTAATGTATGAGTCTCCTTGTGGGCCTTCCTGACCCTCCCTCCTGAGTGTTTACTTTCCACTTCCCCTTTGTTCTCCACAAAGCAATGTTTGAAACTCAGAACTACCGGAAGTCAAAGGAAGGTAGATTCAGCCTTCTTAGAGAAATAAAAGGGTTATTTTAATTGACATTAACTGATATTTGTACAGAAGGAAGGATTCGCTTAAGTTTTCATCCAGGAGTATTAAAGAAATCAAGAGGAGGGGTAAAAAATGCTTATTCTGACTAGAAAGTAGTTCTCCCAAGGGCATAACAAACCTCTAGAGCAAATCCCCCCTTGGGTATAAGTGAAAATGCTTAGGATGAAGAGGCATCTAAGGGCTTTTTCTGCCCACAAGTCACTTCTGAAACAAAGCCCCTGGCTGTATTAACCACAGTTCTAGCTTCTGTAAATTTGATACTTCAACATCTAACCTACATGCATATGCCGGACATCCCTAGTTCTGGACAATCTGACAATATGCCAGAGCCACCTTGCCATGGCCTCTTGACTCCCTCATCCAGCCCCACCACTCCTCAGGAGGAATCCTTTTTCCTGGGGATGCCCTTTTCAAACACAAACCAATCAATCCAGAGCCCACATTCAACCATCTCCGTTATTGGGCTCTCACACTCTGGGCTACTATACACCTGCCTTCATCACCCTAGGGCCAGATATCAGATAGCTAGAGACAGTGCCTATGTCCAAGAGCCTGCTGGAATCATTCAGGCCAGTCCATCCTAAGCATGCTTACCCTGCCTTGACTGTTGCTCCCTGTAGAAACCACAATAAAGACCCTTACCCACCATCCCCCCCACCCCTTCCCTCTACCTCCTGCCAACCCTCGTGCTATCTAGTGTGGTTCCCCATGGCGTGATATGCCCCGTCCTTTTGGGATCAGTGAAACCATCTTTTCCAAAGCAGTCATTTTCCTGATCTATAGGCCTTCTAGACATCCAATTTTCTAATCATTCACTGAATGCTCTCTACCACTGCAACCCAATGGTGGGCCTTGAACCAGCAGGTTAAGCAGTTCCTGGGGGCTAGTAAGAGCGGCAGAATCTCAGTTCCCTCCAAAGACCTCCTGAAACAGAACCTGCACTATAATGGAAATCCCTAAGTGGTTTGTATGCTCATTAAAGTTTGAAAAGGACCACGTGTGGTAGTCATGGGAATGAGTCGCTCAGTACCCCAAGCTGCTGAACTCTGAAATCCTTCACTGTGTTTGCACGGAGGCCAAGCTTCCCATGGGCTGCTCCCAATCTATGACTGATTGCAACAGGAATACTCTGCAGGCCCGTTCTTGGGAAATGTGGGCCTCCCCTGACAGGTAAATTTGGCTCAAGGACTCTGATGGCCTTGGTAAATTTTCCTTAGAACGGCATTCTAAGATGTTTGCCCCATCCTTCCTTCCTTCCCTCTATCCTTCACCCAGGGTCAGACCTGCATGGTGGTCCAATGGCTCTCTCAACACACTGCCATTCCTTCTCACTGCCATTGCCCCCAGTAAATTGCTCAAGACTTTAATTCTGCCTTGGAGTCTGCCTTTAGGATTAACACACAGGTCTATACCATTTCAAGTGGCAGCTTTCCAGATCTTCAGAGGTTACAAACCTGACATAAAGAAAGAAACTGGTTGGAGTTGCAGTTACATGATTAAGGCAATATATATATATATCCCTAATGATGCCTCACTAACTATGCAACCGTCTTATATATCCCTTCCTGAGTTTATGATCCAAGATTGAATATCGGATAGATGTTGGACCCAAGATGACTATGCAGAAATGAGCAAAATATGTAGTAAGACTCCTACATATCAAAGAGTTCCATTCCAAAAGTGTGTTCGTAAGTCCAATTTGTTTGTAAGTCCAACAAAGTTAGCCCAGGTACCCAACTAACTCAATCGGCTATACAGTACTGTACTGTGATAGGTTTATGATACTTTTCACACAAATAATACAAAACAAAATAAAATACAAAATAAAAAACAAACAAAAAAATAAAACATTTTTAATTTTACAGTACTGTACCTTGAAAAGAACAGTAGTACAACAGCTGGCATACAGGGGCTGGCATCGAGTGAACAGGTAAGAAGAGTTACTGACTGGAGGAAGGAGAGGAGGTGGGAGATGGTAGAGCTGAAGGATCATTAGTAATAGGAGACAGAGGGCAAGCTGCAATTTCACTCAGGCCTGATGTTGACGGAACGCATGTTTGCGTCTTTGAAAATTTGCAACTTGAAGGTTCGTGGGTAGGGGACTTACTGTACCAAATCTGCAATGAGGATCTAATTTTTGTTCGACTCAATTGTATTTGTATTACATCAACAGCCTTTTTTTTTTTTTTTTTTTTTTCTGGTACGCAGGCCTCTCACTGTTGTGGCCTCTCCCGTTGCGGAGCACAGGCTCTGGACGCGCAGGCTCAGCGGCCATGGCTCACGGGCCCAGCCGCTCTGCGGCATGTGGGATCTTCCCAGACCGGGGCACGAACCCGCATCCCCTGCATCGGCAGGCGGACTCTCAACCACTGCGCCACCAGGGAAGCCCACATCAATAGCCATTTTAAGTAAAGAGAGTAATAAGTATCCTTGTTTAAAGAATAGGTGTACCATGGAGAACAGTATAGAGGTTTTTTAAAAAGTAAAAATAGAGCTACCATATGATCTGGCAATCCCAGGCCTAGGCATATATCTGGAGAAAACCATAATTCAAAAAGATACATGCATTTCAATATTCATTGCAGCACTATTTACAATAGCCAAGACATAGAGGCTACCTAAGTGTCCATCAACAGACGAATAATAACGAAAATGTGGTATATTTATACAATGAAATATTATTCAGCCATAAAAAAGAAGGAAATAATGGCATTTGCAGTAATATGGATGGACCTAGAGATTATCATACTAAGTGAAGTAAGTCAGACAAAGACAAATATCATATGATATCATTTATATGTAGAATCTAAAAAAATGATACAAAGGAACTTATATACAAAACATAGATAGACTCACAGACATAGAAAACAAACTTATGGCTACCAAAGGGGAAAGGGGTGTTAAATTAGGAGTTTGGGATTAATATATGCACACTACTATATATAAAATAGATAACCAAAAAAAAAAAAAAGATAACCAACAAGGACCTACTGTATAGCACAGTGAACTATACTCAAGAGTTTATAATAACCTATAATGGAAAAGGATCTGAAGAATAGATATATGTATATGCATAACTGAATCACTTTGCTATACACCTGAAACTAACACAACATGGTAAATCAACTATACTTCAATAAAATAAATAAATAATTAATTAAAGGACAGGTGTTGGAGTTGCTGCTGTTATTTTGGGTTAGCTCATAAAGAAAAAAAAAATAGTCTATGTGGATTAGATGAGAGGGAAATAATCCAACACCACCCTTAGACCCTGATCTCAGCAGCACAATAGGAGTTAAGGCAGAATGGCTAGGACATACTTAGATTACACAGATGTAAGAAAGACTATCTTCTTAAAAACACACAGGGAAAGGCTTTTTCCTATTACACTGTATTCCATGTATGAACGTATATACTTCCCATGAATTTCTGAAGTATTCTAAGAATGCTATAAATTCAATTCATCATCCTGAACATAATAACCCATGGAGTTAGAGATACTGACCAGGGTTAAGACAGACCAGAAGTGGTCTTCAGAGTAAAAGTAATTTGAGGGTGAGGTATGGCTTAGCACCTTAAAGGTGACAATCCCTGCACTGAGTGAATCATCCATGGGATCTCATTTACTCTTTTGTATTCTCTATAAGTAGATGTCATCTCCATTTAACAGGAGAGAAAACCAGGCTTCACAGAGGTTATGTAACTTGAATAAGAATGTTGCATCAAGCAAGTAAGTAATCTGGAATTTGAAAGCACTGAAGCCCAGTACTGTTTTTATTACTCTCCATCTGCTTTGGTTAATGTTCTCCCCATGAGAAAGGTATAAACATCAAATTTTAAAAACTGTAGTGTCTACATGTACAATTTTGAAAATATTTTCATGTGTCTCTGTCCCCTAACACATAGCATGTTTATTAGTACTGAATATGAAGACAAGCTTCAAATGGGGAATATCTCTGATTTTCAACCATACCATAGAAACTGAAGCAAGAGTGATGGTGACTGAAAAAAGGGCATGAGGAAACCTTTTTGGGGAGGAATGTTCTATATATTGATTGGGGTGGTAGAAGTATTTTGCATTTCAACTGGGTGGCAGTTACACAAGTGTATACGTTGGTCACAACTCATTGAGCTGTACCGTACACTTAGGAATGAATTTCATTATATACAAATTAAATCTCTAAAGTTGATAATATGAGTTAAAAAAAAAAAAGTCCCAGGGTTACAATAATGGTATGCTTACAGATTATATGTTCTTTTTGGATACATGTTTCTCTGCAAATAGCAATGACAGAATGAAAGTTTTACTTAAAAATATGCATTTTTCCCTGCTACTACTTTGAAAAGGTTTCTTACTGTTTATAGCCTATTATAGAAAATATATAATACATAATAATGACTATCATCTTCTAAAAATGACACAGGGAAAAATTTTTTTCCAATTGCCTTGTATTCTATGAACATATACACTTTGCATGATTTTCTTCAGTACTCTAAGAAGATAAATTCTTCAGCCTGAAAATAAACATTCCAAATCACGACCAATGTAGTCAGAGACATCATACAGGGCTGAGATTCACTAGAAGTAGTCTTCAAAGTAAGGGTAATTTGAGGACAAGGTGTGTCAGTGAAACCGAGCAGGACCCTGTGGGGCTCCTGGTACAAATCTTTTCCGTCCCCCATTTCCTGTTTGTAGGAAATGGGCTTCAGTCAGCCTCTGTGACCTTCCCAGAGTTCCAAAGGGCAGGTTCAAACAGCTGCTAATCAGGGAAGGGAGGGGATGCAGAAACAAGGGAGGAGCAGTCAAGAAACCATAGTGCAGCCTTGGGGCAGCGTCCTGTTTCCTCCTCAAGGGACATATAGAACAGTATCTTTGAGCTCTTCTGCAGAACTCAGGCCCCAACCCAGGTGGAGGATGGCAACTTCAGGCTGAGCACAAGATTCCTGGAGCACCACCTTGCTACCTCACCACCAGCCAATGAGAAGAAAGTCACACACCCTGCAGCCCTCACCCCAGATATTGCCTATGAAAACTTTTCCCCATAAACCACTGGGGAGTTCAGGGTTTTTGAGCATAACCCACCCGTTCTCCTTGCTTGGCCCTTGGAATAACCCTTTCTCTGCTCCAGACACCAACGTTTCGGTTTGTTCGGCCTCACGGTGCACAGGGTACACCAATTTCATTTGGCAGCATCAGCTCTGGATTAAATACAGTGGGGTTGTCCCAAGGTGTAAAAATCCCAATTCATTTACATTTATCCAGCTAATATTTATTGCAGCCATGATGAAAATTTTAGCTTGACAGTCAGCTGGTCTCACCACATTTTAGTCTTAATCCTCAAGAAAGGTAGTGCTTTGGAAGTGTTTACTTAGTGCCAAGGGTCAAGTTTGGCAAGAAGCTAGATTGTATTATTTTGCTCTTGAAGGTTTATTAACAGAATCAGTGCACTCCCTTTCAAATGTCAGAGTTGTTTCCTCTCTTTCTCTGGGTCTCTGTCTCTCTTTCTCTAGATGTATGTACGTATGTACACTAATACATATACACAAATACATGTATGTATGTATGTATCTAGTTCCCTATCGTTAGGATTTATGTTGCATAGGGAACTGCTAATCTGATTTATTCTCTGACTTAGTAAAAGAACTACTAAAGTGCAAAATCATTATGATGAAAGAACATTAATGTTGGAAGAATAATAAATACAAGGATCCTATCCTTAAGGCACAGAACCTGACTTCATCATTCTTGGTTTTATTAGCTAACATATTTTCAGATTACGCTAAAACGTTTCACTATTCATCATTCATTGGTTTATGAGTTTCTTGTATTTAGGATTAGGATAAGCACTGAGAGCTGACAAATCAACACTTTTAGCTTATGCATTGATCATCAGTGCCCATTTAATCCTTTCCTGTTTAAAACTACACAATTCATTAGCCAAACCACAGTCACCAAGACATTTGCACTTGCATTCAGGGGAAACTCAATGTTCTTCATTGAGGGAGAGCCCAGTTTAGATTTCTATAACAATTTCCCTTACAATTAGCTGCTGATTTTAACTTACCTCTGCTCTTCTGTGGTTTCAGAGATGTTAATTTCCTTACTAACTCACAATTAGAGGAGTAAAGCATGGGCAATTTTCTTGAAGAAATCTTGAGTGAAATGCAAATTACTTGAGTGATTCCTATAAGTAAAATCAAATTGCTCATGCACTGATGACCCTTTGTGTGCGTTTAGAGGGGGCGATTAGGGTGCAGAGGATAGGGATCGTATGTCTCTTTTATTCTACTTTAAGGCTTCCCATCTCTGAAGCAATCTAAAGAGGCATCAACCAATATGAGAAACGCAAAATAAACGGAGGAATGGATTAATTTTCACGATGTCATAGGGTAAAACCCAATCAAAATCTTTTTTTTGAGATTACGTATTTTGACCTCTGATAAAATACCTTTATCAAATATATTATCTTCTTTTAAAAGATAGAAGCGGAACACCTCCACGTAACACTGACGTGATCCTAACATTAGGAATGAATTCATTTAGCATTCCACACATATTGGGCATTTTTTTTGGGGGGGGGCTAGCATATTATTAGATACTTTGTGGGGAGAGACATACCCACGTATTCTACTGTAGGTGAACAAAATTCTGCCACTTCTAAGTGTCTCTTTGGCATGCTGATTATTTTAGGCTAAAAACAGTCAAGGACAAAAAGACTCAGGAAGAAACTTTGACCTTCTCTCTAGCTGCCTGAAGAATGTAGATAGAGGACCTGTTCCAGGAAGGGAGCTATCACCACAGATAAAATAGTATGAACTAGGTGTATAGACAAGGAGGAACCTAAGAAAGTCCGTCAAAATTCCTCTCTGTGTCCCATTATCTCTTCATGCCCCAGCAAACATTTGTTTATGAAACATTTGCTTTTCCATCTCCATGTGAATTGCCTTCTTCCCCTTTGAAGTCCCAAATCACTACCCCCAACATCCTCTTTTGTCTTTAGCTGAAGATGGTATTTAAGGTGAAGGCTTCAGCCATTTTGGCAAGTTACTCAGTTTTCCTGGGTCTCTCCCATGTATATATGTCACTAAACTTTTACTTGATTTTCTCCTGTTAATCTGTCTCATGTCAACATATTTCTTAGACCAGCCAGAAGAACCTAGAAGGGTAAAGGAAATTTCTTCCTTTCCCTGACGCTATTCTATCAAGAGAGGTATTTCTATTAGGAGAGGTAATCTGTCCCCCACCCTTTTGCTAGATTGTGGAATCTCTTCTTTTCAGTATATGAATACCCTTCAACGTTGATTCCTGCTGCTGACTAAAAACTGTCACTTGCCATCTGGTTCTACAAGAATGAAGTCACTAGCCACTGCAGTTACTGACCTTCAAGACCCCCTGAAAGGAGTTCAGGGAGGAGATCAGGATTGAGGTACTCTGTGCTCTGGGAAAAACTGGCAGAACAGGCCCTCAGATAGTTAGACATTTTCAGGAGAAGATTTTATGAGCCCAATTCTTGCATCTCCTCGTATCTAGAAAGGCACTGAAATCATTAATGGTGACATGTGCTCCTCGTGACTGGCAGCAACCTTCTTGAGACTAGCAGCCAGCCTCTGCCAAAATGTGTACCTGACTGCACGTACCCCCTTCACCCAAATCACGTATATACTGACCTCCTCCCTTGCTTCTTTGGATCAGTTCCTCAGAGCTCTCTGAGATGCCATTATCTGGGCTATAGTTCTAATTTTGCCCCAAATAAAACTTAACTCACAACTCTCGTGACGTGCATTTTTTTTCAGTTGACACTGTTTCCCTATATCAATGGTATCTAATTCCAAAAGGAAGGAGGTCCTAGTTCTATGACTTTAGAAAAGGGTGCTAGGTAAAGCCCTACAAGAACTGCCCTTTTAAAGTAAATGTCACAATTCAGGCAGTTGATTTTACTCTTGTGTGAGGCACTAGAATGTTTAATCTTACAAATCTAACAAAATTGGAAGATGTTCCTGTTTTTCTTTACTTTTTTTTTTTTCCTTCATAAGATAAGAAGCCACAAAATCTATAAGGTCTGAAGGTCAAAGTCACAATGTTCATTTTCAGTAATTCTTTCTTGTGCAACTGCCATGATCTAGGCCGTAGGTGAGGCTGCAACAAGGCACCAAGTGATAGACTTAGTGGATATACAGCATCCACTTCTCACGTGTACTGTAGTACTTAGAAATGCCCCAAATACGTTTTATGAATGTGTGTATAAACAAAATGATACACATTACTGAATGCTTGCTGAATGGCAGATTCCATGTTAGAAAATGTACACACATCATTTTGCTTAATCCTCGTGGAAAACCTCGGAAACACAGGACATGTGTGCCTGTTTTACAGATTTAAAGAATAGCTTCAGAGCTAAGTGACTCTCAGGGTTGCACTGTTAGTAAGTGATTGAGCTGTAAAGCAAACAAAAGTGAGCCGGACTTACAACTTAGATCTTTTTCTCATTTGCTTCCTTTGCTTTGTTGTTGAGTCAACTCTATAGGCCCTGGAAACTTGACAGAACTGTGGCACATACTGAGCTGAAATGAGGACTGAGCCATCAGCCTAAATATGCACACCTACACTATCTAGATCTTTGCTACTGAGTCAGAAAGCCGTGTCTCTCAATTATCCACATAATTGCTTTAATGTACAATTCCTGTGGGAGATCTAAACATAGAGTCAAAGTTTATACTTCTGTTAGGTTGTTATGATATTATCTTATGCTCACCTAAGTTTTGTTATTCAACATTCAATTCTTTATTCTGAGATTTCAAAATGGATATCTTAATTAGGTCAGGATTTCGCTAGTGAGTGATGAAAGAATGGGTTTTTCAAAGAACAGGGAGACTTTAATTGGAATTGAGAGTTTTTGTCTCAACTCTGTGCTGAAACAGTGGGTGTCTTGAAATCTACATGCTTTTGTTAACTTTTCTCTATATTAACAGGGATTAGACACCACTACAATTTTTTATTATCCTAATTTTCTTCATAATCTTTTTTTCTTCTTAGAAGATTTTACCCTCATCTTTTCCCCTAGGATTTGTATAGTTTCAGTATCCTCCTCATTGATTCTGGATCATACTGTATTGCCTGATCTCTTGCAATGTACTCCTTCTCCGAGAATATCTGACAGTCTTCAAGGTGTGGAGCTACATCTAGCCACTTTCTTGTCATTCAGCTACAATCACCGCATGGTGTTTCTCAGTCAGTCAGTCCTCTCCTGGCCCAGCTCATGTTCCCCATTGCCGCTGTGCTCTGTTCGTGAGGCCACTTGAAGGAGCTTCAATTGTCATGGCTCATGGTGCAGCTGGAGAGAACACTATTATCCATTGATGGACATTGGTAAGAACTTAAGCAATTTAATACTTTTCATATGTAAATAACATTTGGAACATATGAAAACCCTTTGGTGCCGTTGGCTGGTAATCTTTGCTACAAAATGTTGAAAGAACATAAGAAGAAGATGAGACGGATCCTCCAGTGCAAAATTGGGAATGAGTGTAAAACTAGAGAACTTGTGAGAAGATGATGAATGTCGCAATGAGGAAATTTTGCTGTTGCTTATGCAAGCATTCATTAGAATATACTTGTGCCTTTGCCAGGCTGAAAATATCCATATGCTTGTTTCCCCCAAGGTATATTCAAAATTTCTCAAAATTCTGCAGGTTGGACAGGTCCCTGCAATCTCTATTTTACCTTATGTTTACAATAAACAATTGAGTCTAAAAGAGAAATTGGATCCTGGAATAGTTTGAAGCAGTAAATACTCTCTGTATCCTACTATTACATACATATAATTGGTCCCATTACACTAATTATTGAGATTTCCTGATCTTGCCTCATTTGCTCCCAACATACCTCCACATTTACCCCTCTCCTAGAAGAGGTTCCCCAACTACCCCAAGTTTCTTATAGTTCTGAACAGGAGTCTACAGATGCTTGTGAGTCAGACTCTCAATCACAATGATACACAAGAGCTTCAGAACCTCTTTGCCCATATTCTGTGCCCAGGAAGCCACCAGAGGTAGGCTCAGTACTGCCCCTACCGGTGGTCACGGTCATGCTCACATCCATGTCAAATGTTCACTCTGTCTTGATCCCTCAGAGGTAGAACACCACTGTATTCTCAGCAGAAGTGGGGAGTATATCCCTTTCTCCAACATAGCACAGCTCACTCTCATTTGGGTCCTGGGATAGTTTTGCTCTCTCCTAGAGTTTCACAGAGGCTACCATGAAGATCATTTTCTTCAGGTTATAATACTCATCTCTCTACCTTCTTACTCACATCTAATCCAGGTGGCCAATTCCTACCTTTTCCCTTTGTGTATCCCTTTGTCTCTGAATGATTTCTATAGGTGACTACAAAATATCCAACAAACCATTAAAAGCCTCCTTCTTCCACCTTTGACTTCTCTCCTCAAAAATAAAATACCCCCTTAGAATATATCCAATGAAGGTCACTGGCCAGTAAACTTTATAAACTCTGAGCTTAGTTTGAGATTGGGAGGACATCTGTTCTAGATTATTCAACTTGAGAAGATACATACGATCACCTGGTCAGATGCTTTCATTTAAGGATAAGAGACTGAGACCTCAGAGGCATACCCGGTGTCTTAGAGCTACTTGGTGATGAACTCAATTAAAATAATCCAAATCATGATAATAAACTCTGCACGTAAACCAAGACTTCACTCTCCCTTTACAGAGATGTGATATACTAAACTCAATAGTCTTAATTTTTTTTTTTTGACGTGCACCACTTTTAAAGTCTTTATTGAATTTCTTACAATATTGCTTCTGTTTTACGTTTTGTTTTTTTGGCCACAAGGCATGTGGGATCTTAGCTCCCTGACCAGGGATCAAACCTGCACCCCTTGCATTGGAAGGTGAAGCCTTAACCATTGGACCACCAGGGAAGTCCCTTAAATTATCTTTTTATTCCCTGTGCCTAACAAAATACCTTGGCATACAGGGAGTGGGGTGGCTCAAAAAATACCAGTGATGGGGGGGGGCAATATAGGGGTGGCGGAGTGAGAGGCTCAAACTATTGGGTTTAAGATAGGATACAAGGATGTATTGTACAACATGGGGAATACAGCCAATATTTTGTAATAACTGTAAATGGAGTGTAACCTTTAAAAATTGTATTAAAATACATTAAAAAATCATGAAATCACAATAAAAACTATGTTCTCAATGAAGTCAGAGAAGGTAGTATAATGTCTAAATTAATTTCATTTCATATTTACCTGAAAATATTTAACAAATCACAAGAAACATTAGTTACCATACTACCATTTTATATCTGGCTAAGTTCTTTATGCCTTAGATATTCAAATTGCAGTGGTAGTGAAGCCAGTATTCTATGGTACAGCGAGTTCTCCTATGGTGCTCAGCATCCAGGATTACAAGAAAAATAAATGACCATCGAATCTATACTCTCGACCGGAAGGTTACATTTTGTCTCATCTTGGTAGAAAATATTCCCTTGAGATTTCTGATCCTTAAAATGAAACCAGCTTTCCATGCAAACTAATATTAGTTTACTCTCTTAAAGTTGAACATGTGTGACTTTAAAAATGGGAGCCATTGGGCTTCCCTCGTGGCACAGTGGGTGAGAGTCCACCTGCCGATGCAGGGGACAAGGGTTTGCGCCCCGGTCCGGGAAGATCCCACATGACGCGGAGCGGCTGGGCCCGTGAGCCACAGCCGCTGAGCCTGCGCGTCCGGAGCCTGTGCTCCGCAACGGGAGAGGCCACAACAGTGAGAGGCCCGTGTACCGCAAATAAAAAAAAAAAAAAAAAATGGGAGCCATTGAAGGAGTCATGAAACCTTCCTGCTATTTTAATAATGCCTTTATTTCATAAGGGCGATTTTAGTCAGCAGCCTGTAGCAGTCGGAATTAAGTTATACTGCTGTTAGAGATTTTTTAAAGTAGTCAATAATTTTTCCTCATATTTCCAAGGGAAATTCTTCGTTCAGGTAATTTATTATTTTTTTTTTTGCTATATTCTATCACAGAAAGATTATATGCAATTGGCACATTTGGAAATGAATCTAGTCTCAAAACAAGGCTAAAATAACCATGGTTAATAATATGTTGATCATGGATATCGATATAGTTTACCAAAAAGTTGAAAAAACTTTTAGGATCTCAGATTCTTTTGCCAGGAAGTTGAAAGAGAAGCTAATTATATTAAAAGTAATTGTATCATCAATGTTAATAAACAGGCCTTTAGGCAAGGGTTGGCTTGAATTAGTATTTCTTAACCTTTTTTTTTTTTTTTTAATGAAACTTTGAAGAACCAAATGAAAATTATGGCTATTTTCTGCAGGAAAAAAAAAAAGAATAAACAATCACATAGAATTTTTCCTACAATTTCAAGTGGTTCACTGATCCCAGAAGAACAGATAATTGGAACCTCTCAAGGGCAACCACTGAGTGTATTAATTTTTAAATTCTTAAGGTCAGGTACATTGTAGACACTCAAAAACTGTGACTAGATTAAAAAATTATCTTTATGAAAAAAATTAATGAGAAGTCACAACTCTGTCTATAAATTATATCCAATTTTTTAAACTGTCCCTACTCAGAGTATTTACAACATAATAAGTAATTCTAATCACTTTAGAATTCTTCCAATGATAAGAGTTTATCTTATAAATAAGTGGAGCAGAGATTTATGCTGCCAGAAAGATCAAATACTGCCCATGGTTGTTTAAAAGTACAGTTGAAAGAGGGAAGTTATTGATGTAACGGTAATTATAACTAGTAATAACTTAAAAGAGCTGGCTACATGAAAGAAATCTGTATATAATAAAAGCTGGCCATATTTTTGGGAGTGAAAAAAATTGTAAAACAAACAGGACTCAAAGAGGTAAGAAATGGGCCTATGGGTGGGAGGGGACAAAATTTTGACAGGGAGCCTGATTAATACACCTAGACTTAAGTCTCTTTAAAATGTAAGAGGAGACAGACCTAGATTAGCTAGGGTGGTAAGTGTACTGATTTGGTTGTCAGGAGACCAACAAATCAGTCACTCTTTGGCTACAGAATGAGACCTCAAAAAAGTCACCTAAGAGCGTTGGGTCTGGAATCCATCCATTACTTGTAAAATGAGGGGGCTCATTACCCGAGCTTGAAAGTCTTTGGTAGCTTTAAAAATTAACTTTCCTTTTTTTGTTGTTTTTTTTTTGGCCATGCTGTGCAGCTTGAGGGATCTTATGGATCTTAGTTCCCCAACCAGGGATGGAACCTGGGTTCCCTGCAGTGGGAGCGCAGAATCCTAACCACTGGACTGCCAGGGAATTCCCCCAAATTAACTTTCTTTGACACCTCTTTACTTACAGAATTTCAAAGGATGGCTTAAACTACAACTCACCAATTTCTTTTGTACAAAAATTATTTAGGAAGCAAAATATATCTTAAGACAAAAGTAGATACAAGGTAGGAAAAATATGCAGGAAGAGTAAAAAGCGTAGTGAGGAGGGATGGTCAAGTGCTATTTAATAAATGCATATGCTTCCTAAGGAAGATGAGATTTCTATTTTGCTTTTATCTGCTAAACTAGATCCTTAAAAAGGGCAGGAGAATAAACAGACAGATCGTATTCCCTGTCCATATATCACATGATCATTTCTGGTTAGGGTACAGAATGAAACCAGAATGTATAGGATCTCAACTAAATACTCTCCTCATTTTTTTTTTTTTTGTCTGTACTTAACTTCCAGAAATAAAGACATATGAAGAAAAACTAGCAATAAGTACCAATTGATTTTTTTTAACAGAGTAAATTACAAGGAATATATTTGATACAAGATACAACTTACTTGCCTATATCTTATGAATTATCATCTACTGTACTCTTAGGTACAAAATGATGATATTAAGGAAATATAGGGATACAATCATCAGAGAATATTCTATTCATTATATACAGCATACATCAGAGAATATTTTATTCATTACATCCAGAATACTACTTAATAAGGCTATGAAGTAGAAAAATAATTTTTAAGCTATTCAACAGTAAAGATTAAATTAGTAACTTTCTGTTAACCACAGCTTTAAAATATAATAATAAATGTCCTCTCCTCATGCATCTTGGTTAATCAAGAGGCAGGAAGATTGACTTCTCTTGGGAAAATGATATGCTATTCTTCAATTTACTAGTAAAAATGTATAGTCAAAAACAGCATGCATCAAATTTAATTACTAAGCAGATCATTCCATATAAAAAAGCATAAAGTAATATGAAGTGTGAAGATTTAAGTTGAACTTTTAACACTATCATTTTCCAAAATGATGCAGAGAATATAACATCCAATGGTAGGTAGATTTTTATGAGTATTCATATGACTCTTCTTAAAATACAGCTTGATCAAAATGAAAAATTAAAAAACTAAAGTAGGAGCAGGGGATAACACTTCCATCATGTTACTATTCTTTGCCTTTTAGAAAATTTCAGATTTTAAAGGTTGTCAGCATCTTGCCTTACATTTGTGTGGCTTTGTTTCTCTATGATTCAGAAACCAAAGGTAAAATTGGACTCATGAGCTGACCTTTACCACCAGCCATTCTATTATTTGAAGATGATAATGGATCTTCCTTATGGTGGAAGTTGTGAGCCAAGAGTGCCCTCACTTAACTTACTGTTCAGGCGTGTGAAGTGGTGATAGCAGTGGGGAGCAAGAGGAAGCAGCTCTTAGGACAACAGAAGCCAGGCATAGCTGCATCATGGTTTATTAGCCTCAGAATGTTCTCTGATTACATATAATAAAGTTAATCTCTTGCTGACATTTAACCTGCATCTTTGTGGCCAAGATAATAAGACCCATTCTACAAGCTGTTAGAGAAAGCAATTGTTAAAACTATAAAGGAAAGGCCTCTGTGAATTTCGTTCCTAGCTTCCTATAAATCTCTATCCAGAAAAACAAGAAAGATTCAAAGAATACTATGGATATAACATTAAGGAAAAAAAAAAAAGAACTGCTGTCCAAAAATATCTTCCTTAGTTTATTGCCACGGTACTTAAAACTGCACCATTTCTAAGTGCTAATTTTTTGTATTATTTATTAACTGCAAATTTATATCAGACGCTATGCTTGGTACTTCAGATACATCATCTAATTTAATCATAGCAAGATTCCTGAAAAGTAGCCATTGTTAAACCTTTTTACAAAAGAAACTGAGGAATAAATTGTGGCTGGAATGACTACTCAAGTGTTCTGGACTCCAAATCTCAAACTCTTTCCGTTAAGCCCTTCTACCACCTCTTTACTTAGCTTGAACTGGGAATTTTTCTTTTGCAAGGCAAATTATATTGGGAAGGTGACAATACTAAGCCTATCAGCCACTTACTCAGTTATACTATAAGGTGACTTGTTTCATGTTAGATGATTTCCCCCCTAGAGTTGGTTTAGTTGATGTAAGAGTGGGAGCAGGGAGGCACCTAAATAGAGAGAGATGATAAGAGGCTCCTAGCAGGCACAGGGACAAAATGGATATTTGGTAGATAGGAACACTGAATCCTGGAAAATAGGTGTAAGATGGAATGAAAAGGAAGTTTTAAAAATTAATCATTTTGGTGTTAGCCAGCCCTACTTAACTAGGGTTAAAATCTGTTCTGAAAGTTGGAAGATAAAGTCTTGTAGATAAGAAGAACAAAGAGTGTCACTCATCATCCTGTTATATAAAGGGTTGTTACAACCCACTGAAGTTGTCCAATGACAGTGCACCCTGAGGGGAATCTGGGAGGGGAAAAACAGGATGATGGCTGTATGGGCCCCTACATAATGAAGATACATATCTAAGGAAGAATTTCAATGATCCCGGATTCTTACATCTTCCCAAACATAGAAAAGCAGTAAAATCATTAACTTGAGTTATTTTTTCCTTTAGCAGTAATCTTTCACCAAGGTGTACCCTTGACAACACGTATTTCCCAGGGAAAAAATTCATATATATATGTACTGGCTCCTCCCCTACCTCTTTGGAGCTACTGAGAGGCTGTTTCCAGTGCTATAGTCCTTAGTAAGGTCCCTGAATAAAACTTAACTCATAACTTTTCTGTGGTGCATTTTGCTTTCATTCAACAGTTTTGGCAACCATGAAGGGACCCAAAGCAGAGTTTTCTCTCTCACTTGAACTCCACAAGGATCTGGAGCTTTGTTACCAGCAAGGGCCCCTTGAGACCGTTCAGCATCTTGGTGAATATGTCGTAGGCTGGCCTGACATTTTTCCTTGAATTGACTACTCTAACAGAGTTTGTTGGAATAAAAGTGAAAATACCATATGAAAGCTCTCAAAGCTCCAAAAGTAAGGGATACAGCTCCTCCTGGCTGGTTATGGCTTTCTCAGGCAACTGTGAAAATTACAGGAGTGGTAGAGGCAAGCCTTCACACTATGCAACAGTCCCATAGAGAAATCCACTCATTAATTTAAAGAAACTTGCTCATCCAGAAGCACACACATAAGGATTGGCCATCCAGTGTTCCAAGTGCCCGTGGTGGTTTTAGACTGCTAGAGGGAGAAACCAAGACACGTCAGAGCTGAAATGACTCTAGGGTGCCACCTAGAGGAGTGAAGCTCACAAACAGCACATCAGCCCACCAGTCTTCAACAGTAATTTTATCCTGACAAACTGACCCTGAAATGGAAAACAAAGCTTTCAAAACAGAAGAAAGAGGGATGCTAGAAAACTAACCTCCAACTAACAGCCTGGCCTGGTTTATATACATCTAGAATTTATACTTAAAAGTACTTATTTAACTGGGGACTAAGAAAATCTTGCCCTTGAAATGGCCAAATGGGGCACTTTTGACATTCCCAAACTGGAGAGAACAAAAGTCCTTCTAGAAGGATCTTGCATTTCTCTCCTTGTGCCTTTGAGATGTAAATATTCTACCAGGTCAGGGAACACTTATCTAGATCATCTTCAATTCCAGAGATTAAGGGAAAAAAGGGAAAAGAGCCCTGTTTAAACTCAAGCAAAGAAACTTAACTTATTCCAACTGTTACTTATAAACTAGTGAGTTTTATATTGTAATACCTGATTTCTAATAACTTTTAACATAAAGCTATGAGGTCTGTGGTTATGACTGCTCTGCTTTTATGTCTGTGTGTACATTATAGATATGTTATATCTCTACCTTCAGATGGTATTATCTACACTGATTTGTAAAAGAGCTCTATTTAATTAACTTAAAAGTTCTTATAGGGCTTCCCTGGTGGCGCAGTGGTTGAGAGTCCGCCTGCCGATGCAGGGGACACGGGTTCGTGCCCCGGTCCGGGAAGATCCCACATGCCGCGGAGCGGCTGGGACCCCTGAGCCATGGCCGCTGAGCCTGTGTGTCTGGAGCCTGGGCTCTGCAACAGGAGAGGCCACAACAGTGAGAGGTACGCGTACCGTGCAAAAAAAAAAAAAAAAAAAGTTCTTATAAATTATTTCTAAATATAGTAGAAACTAACCCAAATGAACTTCAAGTTCACATGATCTGGGAAATGTTCAGTATTAAATTAACATGTGATATTAAAGTTTGTTGGTTTAATTAGTATAGACATGTTTTACTTCTATTGCACATAGGTTTACTAAAAGTCAAATAAGATCATATTACTTCTGTTACAAAATATATCAGCAAGAAAAATAGCTTGGGGTGATAGCTGACTTGGTCTAATGTCTCATGAAGTTTTCGTGGGTAATCTAAACATAATTGTTGGGAACAAGTGAAGTAAATAAATACAAATGGGGTAAGAGCTTTGAAGTGAAGTTTTTTTTTTTTTTTTGTGGTACGCGGGCCTCTCACTACTGTGGCCTCTCCTGTTGCGGAGCACAGGCTCCGGACACGCAGGCTCAGCGGCCATGGCTCACGGGCCCAGCCGCTCCGCGGCATGTGGGATCTTCCCGGACCGGGGCACGAACCCGCGTCCCCTGCATCGGCAGGCGGACTCTCAACCACTGAGCCACCAGGGAAAGCCCTGAAGTGAAGTTTTTAAGAATAATCATGCTTTATGATATCCTACTTCAAAATAGTTTCTTCAGATTTTTGGTAACTTGAAACTTTAGAGTTTTGCTAAATTAAGTTAAATGATAAAAAATTTCTGACTATGTCATTTCCAAATAAGATAAAATACTGAACCACTAATTATGAAACAGACTTCCTTTTACAGAGAAACTAAAGATATTAGTATTACGTATGTTTGGTGCCACACTAAGAGATTTTCTATAAGAAAGCACATGTTTTTAGAAACTATAAACAGTATTTATAAGTTTGCCAATATATTGGGCTGGCCAAAAAGTTTGTTCAGGTTTTCCCGTAACATCTCCTGAACGAACTTTTTGGCCAACCCAAACCCAATACAAATGTTAATGTAAAAGAGAGTTCATAATTGCGTACTTAATAGTTTTCACTAGAAAATAAGGTTTTTAAAGGTTAAGGCATCTAATTAAAATATATAATTAAAACCACTAAAATTAATAAGGAAAACATCTTTGTATGCACGGGAAAAGAAGGTATAAGGAATTGAAATGCATTTTGTTAAGGGGAAAAAAAGGTACTTTTGTCCAAGAGAGAGGTTAAGAGAGAGGGAGGGAGGGAGGGAAGGAAGGAGGAGGGAGAGGGAGAGGGGGAGAGGGGGAGAGAGAGAGAGAAAAGAAAGTCATAGGACAAAATCTGAAGTTAAGGAATTTATAGAAGGTTATGAAAAAGGAATCCTGGGGAAAGAGTTTAATGGGTGGTCAGGACTGGCTAAAAGTAGAATAAATTTAATTGAGTAGATAAATTTTTAATATTAAAGGTAAGGTAATACAAAATAGAATTAGGTTTTCTTTCTCTGTTAAGAGGACAAACTTTTCTTGATGTATTGATCTGCTTCTGATAACAGATTGTAAAGTTTCTTTACCTTTTAAGCAATCTTGTTATAACTGTAAATATTTGCTTTTAAAGTCTTTTACTGTCACTTTGGTTAAGTGAATAAGTATTGTTTCACAGTGACCTATGATCCTTTTTGACAAAGTGTTTTAAAACCTTTTGACAGCTTTGAAAAACTTCCTCAAATCAAATTCTGAAGTTCTTTTGATCTCTAGCTAACTTTGGGATGCTTCAGAGGGCCCATGAAACATCTCAAAGAGAGATATTAAACTAATTAGGCTTATTTGGTATGTTAAATTACACGATAAACATTGTCAAATGAGTGATGATAAACCTTCTCAGGTTATACTGTACAGCTAAATGTTATTATAAAAATTACTAAAATTTGGATATTACTAACATATGTCCTGGTATGTTATCAGTCATATTTCTAGTTATTATCTTAAAATGTTGTATGTCACAGAAATAACCAAAATTCCTTGTCAATTATATTGTAATCAGATCTTTAACCATGCCATTTAAAGCCTTTTGTCATTTCTAGACAGGTATTATTTTACTCTAATACTTTTATAAAAAATGGTTCATCTTCAAGAAGTTTCACAGAAAGGACTTTTTGACATGTATAGATTTCCAGAAACATTCAGATCACACCGCTGAACTGGGTAAGAAATTAGAGAATTCTAATGGAAAACCTGATGGCTTCATAAAACTGTTAACAGAAGATCAAGATTCACAAAAATTAGTTACATAGGGCTGAATGGTAATTTTTACGGCTTTTTGTCTGAAATATTCCTGGCTTTAGATCTTTGTTTTCAAGATATGAGAAAAACCTTTCTCCCTTGGGCTAAGTATAACTTACAGCAATTAGGTAGATTACACCTTTGTAAACAGAGTTGAAACATTTACCTTTGCTCGCTACCTGATCCCTCCAGAATTTGGAGACTTATAGTGAATATTCTTATTTTCATGGCAATACAGTTATTTGCATAAATTCAATAAGAATCTGTTCTCCTTATAACAGGACACAGTTGTTATATTACCATGGCTTTGACTAGAATGTCATATTTGAGACTATGCATAGAATAAGATATGACCAGACAGCTTCAAAGAACTAAGATAGACTTTATGAAGTAGTAAAGTCCCTTGGAAAAACAACCGAGTACTTTGCTGAAAGGTCTCCCAAGCAGCCTTATCAAGTAAATAAGGAAGGCTACTTCCTGGCAGGTGCAGAAATGTCAAGATATATTGGGGACCTCAAGAAGAGAGGAATCCACCCAAATCTGTATGTATTACAGGCAGAATGTGATGACAAGTCCTTGGCATGGCTTTCCTGGTCTTGAGAGGCCTTCTATAGTTCAATCTGAGATAGCTTATGAAAAGGTCCACCAAAGTTAATTTAAAAGAGCTTATCTGATCAATTACAGCTATGTAAATAATCAGGCCAAGTTTATTGAAGCCAGACTTATTTTGCAAACACATTAGTCTTAATTTGCCTATATTTGGTAAAAATGAGGGTAATTTTAGAGAGAAACATTATGTGTCAGTGGATATTAAGTTCTAGTATTGTTAACTGTATTTGCGGTTTGGTGTTTACTACCTAAGACTCACTTCCTAGATGGTTCCTTGTTACTATTTTGCATTATTGTAAGGTTTAATTGAATTATTAAAAGGACATCCTAAGCTTGTTTCTGGAGCTTATCACTGTAATCTATCTTTGGATGAAGATCAGGTGTCCTACAACCAGGAGATTATGTATACTGGAAGAGATACCGTTTAAAGGACTCTCTCCAGCCTGGATGGAAGGATGCTTATCAGGTCCTCAACCAGCTCAAGTGCAGCAAACCTGAAAGAATTGACTCTTGGACTCATATTTCACACTTAAAAACACGAGTCCCTTACAGAGAGGACTGCTGACCACAAACTCACCTTACAACAATGTTCTAACAGAGAAGAAATGACACCTGTGCCAAGACAAGAAGACAGCATCCCAAGTAGACAACTATCTTAAAAGGCTAGACCTTACCCGTACGATTATTCATAGTGTTTTCGTGAATTCTTGAACTTTTGCACAGGAATCAAATGTTTTACTGTCATAAGCACAATCTTAACGCAGATTTTATAAATCAGTCCAATTGTTGGGTTTATGGTCAATTACGTACATCTAGTACTTCTGGTTTACCCCGGTGGATTTCTCTTCTCCAAGTCTCTGATGGGATGGCCCTTAGAAATTTCATTTTAGAAGAAAAAAGTGGTAGTTCTTTCCAGGCCACTACTGATATAACTCGATGGGATCCCCTCACTTTGCCAATCGATCATATTTGCTCTGACCCTGGCCCTAAATATGAATTTTCTTTCAAAGTTACTCAAGCTCAATGAGATCAGTGAGCTGAACTTCAGTCAAAGAATATAAATTCCTGATTATTAAGAGGGACCTTTCCTCAGCTACAGGGTAGATTTTTATGACTAACACCAGGCTATTGTCTTTTAAGTTTAAAGTCCCCCTCTATGTTGGGAACAATTAAATTATACTAAAGATAATCAGCCTAATAGCACTTGGAAATTAGGCTGGGTGCCTTATGAAAAATGTCAACGTCTCATCTCCCTTAAAGAGAGCAATTGGTATGAGACAGACAGGATTAGGCAATCAGGAATTCACTGGGTCCTAATGGAACTCAGTAGGTTTGCAGCACCTATCTGTGGCCCTGGCTTCTATCAGGATGGGTAAGAAGATGGTCCCTAGGATTATCTTGAGTCAAGATCACATGTACACCAGCAAATTTAACATCAGTACAAGCCCAATGGATCAAGAGATCTGTATTTCACTGATATAATCATTTAGCAGCCATTTTTGTGCCCTTGGTAGGATTGGAAGATGCAATCGCCCACATGGAGGCCTTAACAAAATTCACCTAACGGGCCTTAAAAGATAGAATCAGGCTTTTAGCTTACTGATAAAAGAGGTATTACAAAATCACATGACCCTCAATATCCTTACAGCATCTCAAGGAAGTGCCTGCAACATAATTCAAGATGAATGCTGTCTTTTTATACCAGATGAATCCTCTAATATAAAACATTTTAAAATGAAAAATCAGATTTCTGCCTTAAGTGATCCACTTTCTAGTCTTGGTTATCTTTTAAAGAGCCAGTTTGATTCTGGAAACTCATGGTTTAAATCCATATTTATGATCTTATTACTGTTACTAGCTATATTACCTATATCCTGTCTATTTTATAAGATTGCTGTTTCTTGCATTACCCAATGTGTAATCAGATCTCCAACAAAATTAATGATTGTTAAACATCCTGAAGCAGTTTATCACATATATAGCTCTATATAAAGTTAAATGGAATAGTAGAACTCTAGATATGGAAGAAGCAACAAGGGAACACATTCCCCGGATCATAATAGACTAGTAAAACAGATAACCCAGAGAATTTTGAGTTCATTAACAGGGCCTAATCCAGATATAGCACATGAACGGACTATCATTGAAATCCTGACTTGACCTAGGCGTGAGCCTTCCTAGCACCGTGGGAAAACTGGTCATGTAATGCCTCCCAAACCTTTGTCAAATTTACGTCTAAAAGGGAGAAGCTCTAAACAAAACAAAGAATGTCACTCATCATCCCGTTATACAAAGGGTTAAGTCACAATCCACTGCAGTGGCCCACAAAAAGTGCACCCTGAGGGGAATTCAGGAGGAGCAAAACAGGATGAAGCATTCTGTGCTTGGACATATGGGCCCCTAGAGAGTTAAGATGCATATCTAAGGACAAATTTCAATGACCCTAATTCCTGCAGCTTCCCATAAATAGAAAAGCATTAAAATCATTAACTTGAGATATCTGTTCTTTGTGATTATCAGTAATCTTTTCCCATGATGTATGCTTGACAACATGTATTTCTCAGCCAATACATATATATGAATATATAAAAATATATTAAAAAAATATGTGTGTATATGTGTGTCTGTGTGTGTATGGCTCCTCCCCTGCCTCTTTGGGCAGTCTCCTTAGAGCTACTGAGAGGCTGTTTCCTGGGCTATAGTCCTCAGAAAGCCCTCAACAACACAACTCACAACTTTTATGTCGTGCATTTTTATTTCAGTTGATAGTCTCATTTCCCTTCCATTGCAATCCTGGGTATGTACTTGTATCCCAAAGTAGCAGAAAAGGAATTCAGGGTTAAATGTAAAACTATGAAGGATGGATACATTTGAAAATAGAGCTAATCAAGAAATTGAAATGCAAAGATTAGCTCAGACCAAGACCAGATTAGAAGTAGTACTCTTAAAAAAAAAGAAAAATAACAGCTTTAGATTTTGAAAAGATCAAACAGCACTGATTGCTTAATAAAATCAGGTAATAATCACAGCACATAGAATACCGGAAACAATCTGGAAATTAACAGAGTTGTACACTAATCTTCTAGGAATAACGTAATTCATTTCCTTCAAAGAATTCTCCCCCAACTTGTAACTTTTAAATAGTTTAGCTTTCTTCCAGTTGACACTGAAATTAGAAAAGGCAAAATCTTTCAAAAAGGAACTGGAATATAATTTCAACCAGAGTAGCGTGAAACAGGTTTCAGCTCAAAGTTGTACTGGCTTCCAGCAGGCTGGGGTGAAAGAAGCTTGTCAACAGCTAAACCTATTGGCAGTCCTGCATCCAAACTTGTACTCATCTGACAGTAAAGAAATGGTCCATCTAGATAAAAATATTGAGGATAGGGGAATAAAAGTCAGCAATCAATAGATTGCTTGGTATTATGTAAATAGAACTGAGCAGTTCACTTGACTTTATACATTTCCTTTGGTTCCCAGCTGTTACATAAGCCCAGATTAATGGACAAAGTCAGAAATATTGATAGTGCAAATGAAAAAAGTTGGTCACACCTGTAATTCCTGATAGTCCTTTTCAGTAGTTAATTCAGGAAAAAAAAAAAAGACGAATGTGTTTTCTCTCTCTCTTCACACTTCTCTCTTCTCTTTTCACTTTAAATCTGGTTAAGGGTAGAAAAAAATCACTATTTCTGGTGTGTGTGTATGGGCTGCATGTGTATTTCCTTCAATGATCAACTGAAAAGTTCATCTTTGTTTTGAGAGTTCCTAGCTTTATTACACAGTATTTATTTTTTTGCACATAGTAAGTACTCAAATTGAAAACAGCCTATCTGCTGGAGAATACATCCTTGTAATAATCTGGAACAACGTGTCTCTAACTTAAAAATACAGGGACACAAGTAAAACTCTGATCCTATGTTGACTGCAGCATTATTTACCATAGCCAAGATGTAGAAATAAGCTAAATGCCCATTGACAGATGAATGGATAAAGAAAATGCAGTATATATATACAATGGAATATTATTCAGCTTTAAAAAAGAAAGAAATCCTGCCATATGTGACAACATGGATGAACCTTAAGGACATTATGCTAAGTGAAATAATCCAGTCACAGAAAGACAAATATGGTATGATTCCACTTGTATGAGGTCTTTAAAATAGTAAAACTCATAGAAGCAGAGAGTAGAATGGTCATTGCCAGCAACTGGAGGGAGGGGGAAATGGAGAGTTGCTATTCAACAAGCATAAAGTTTCAGCTATACAAGATGAATAAGTTCTAGAGATCTGCTCTATTACATTTTACATTGTGCCTTTAGCTAACAATACTGTCTTGTACACTGAAAAATTTGCTAAGGGGGTAGATCTCATGTTAAGTGTTCTTACCACAATAAAACAAACAAAAAAAGAGAGTCAGCTGTCACTGTCACTAGTCTGTGGATCTCAAATTAAGATTTAAGGTAAACCATTTAATTAATTACTTGTTATTAGTGTGACTAGAAACAGAAATGTGAAAAAGGTTCAACTAATCATATCACTTGTTTGCCTATAAAGCATTTATTTGGATAATCCAGAATAAGTAATACATAAATTTCTTTTCACAAGAATTATCTTTGTAATTAAAACAATCATAAATACATGCATGCACAGTTCTCGCCAACAATTTATGGGCGGTCTAGACTATGTCCATTATCCTCTGGGGATACTTGGACCCCAAAGGGATAAACTTTCATATAGAAGATTAGCATATTCTTCACTTTCTCAACAACAGTGCTTCTGTTAGAATCTTGTGAGGGACCACAAAAATTATTTTTAATTTAAAAAGCTCTAGCATCCTATTAAAATCTTTAACTTACTTTAATTTCTAACATCATTAGGAATGAATTTTTTAAAATATGGTCTTGTGTATTTAAACTGTGAATTATCAACATGAAACAATTTACATTTTGAATTCTAGAACATCTAGCAAAAATAAATTTCTGAAAAGTCACCGCCCTATCAGTTACCAACTGCACTTAGTTGGTACTTAATGAGTATCTTTTGAATGTTCATAAACAAATGCTAATTAATGGTGAGGAAATATACACATTTTTGCTGTACTCACTTTACCACTCTTGATAACGTCATCATCCATGCTAGCTTGGTGATTACTCTGATTTTATGTTCTGTTCCGTGGTGAAACTCAAATTACCATGGTTTCTTTAATGGGTTTTTCTAATGAATATCTATTGTTCTTGAGTTGATCAACTGTTTTTTCTACATGATAAATACACAGAAAAAAAAAATGCCCTTCCATGGACTTCACAATCAGTGGTGTTTGTGTAGCAACTGGGGAAGGAGACAATGAAGGAAGGAGAGGTTTTCTCTTCAAACTCTGAGTGGTTTGAGATATGATCAGTGATTTTAGGATGGCAACACACAAAAACATTCTATATTGAGGATGTATTTAGGAGATGTGTGTGTGTGTGTGTGTGTGTGTGTGTGCGTGCGTGTACATGTGTATACATTAGGAATAATACTGGGTTCCAATTCAGGATTTCCTTTTTATTTTTTTTTCATTAAAAAAAATTATTTATTGATTTAAGTATAGTTGATTTACAATATTTCAGATGTAAAGCAAAGTGATTCAGTTATATATACATTCCTTTTCAGATTCTTTTCCATTATATGTTATTACAAGATATTGAATATAATAGTTCCCTGTACTATACAGTAGGTTCTTGTTGTTTATCTATTTTACATACAGTAGTGTGTATTTGTTAATCCCATATTCCTAATTTATCCCTGCTCTCCCCTTTCCCCTTTGGTAATCATAAGTTTGTTTTCCACATCTGTGAGTCTATTTCTGTTTTGTAAATAAGTTCATTTATATCATTTTTTTTAGATTCCACATATAAGTGATATCATATGATATTTGTCTTTCTCTGTCTCACTTATTTCACTTGTATAAAAATCTCTAGGTCCATCCATATTACTGCAAATGGCATTACTTCATTCTTTTTTATGGCTGAGTAATATTCTATTGTGTGTGTGTGTGTGTGTGTGTGTGTGTGTGTGTGTGTGTGTGTGTATGCACCACATCTTCTTTACAGGATTTCCTTTTTTTTTTTAACAGTTTTATTGAGGTATAACTGATACAGAGTAAAAGTTGTACATGTTTGATATACACAGTTTGGTAAGTTTGGCATGTGCATGTTATGAGCTTGACATGTGCATCACCAACCCATGATATCATAAGCACAATCAAGGGAAGAAACATATATATCATCTCCAAAAGCTTCCTTGTGTCCCTTTCTTTTTAAGAACCCTTAAGATGAGATCTACTCTCTTAAATTCTTAAGCGCACAACATTGTATTGTTAACTATAGGCCCTATGTCAGGATTTCCTATTTTCAACCATTCAAATCATGATTAATCTGGATCATATCATCTACAGAGTGACTCAACCATGATTTTTAAAGCTATGGTAAAATTTTTCAAATATACACTTGATTTTAAATCAATGAATGCACTTCTTAAAACAAAAACAAAGCAACTTATGGTCGCTAAGACTAAATTGGTAAACACTATTAAGAAAAAACCCTAATTATATCTATTCTAGCTGTTATGGGATTGAATGGGTTAATATTTTCTTGAGAAGAGGCGATATATAAGACCAAATCATCAGTTGCTATGTCTTTTCTCTTTGTTAGCATTATAATTATACCCATTGTAAATTATGAGTAAGTCCAGTCCAAAACAGTCCCACCCCCAAATCTACTTCTTGATAAATGTTTTGAAACTCAAAGTGCTTTTTCTCATAGAATTTTATATATATAGTATATAATATATATAGGTACAAATGCATTATAATATGTATGTGTATACATACATAGATGAGAATACCTTACCTAGTTATTAAGTATTATTTATTTCATAACATTCTTTAAGTATAAGAAGTTACTTCTGATTTTATTACAAAAGTTACTCTCAGTTGAAATATTTCACGCTTTTAGTTACACCTCAGTGTGTCCCGTATTGAGCATTTTCCTACACTTCAGATCTAATATCCATCTATTGACTGGAAATCCACACCTAACTACCTTAAGGAACCTCAAGCTAAGCATGTCTGGAAGTAATCACATCACATCCAGCCCTCAAGGTGTTCTCTGTCTATTAATATTGTTAGCATCTCACCATCCATCCAAGCTTGAAAGATGATTCTTCCTTAGCCCTCTCTGCCTCAAGTTCCAATCCATCAACATGTCTTATAAATTCTGTCTCTGAAATGATGCCATGAGCTATAACCAGCTGTACCTGACATCTCACTGTTCCCCGCCTACAGCAGGGGCTGTGGGCATTTGTGTTTTCTCCTGCTCAGAAGGACTTCCTTCTGCTTTCTGT
Organism: Phocoena phocoena; assembly: GCF_963924675.1. Classification (NCBI taxonomy): domain Eukaryota; kingdom Metazoa; phylum Chordata; class Mammalia; order Artiodactyla; family Phocoenidae; genus Phocoena; species Phocoena phocoena. The sequence continues at coordinate 23,213,095 of NC_089225.1, read as the reverse complement.
TTGTTAAAATCCTCCTACAGACTCAGCTCCATGTCACTTCTATGGAACCTTCCCTAACTTCATTAATTAGAATTAATTGCTCCTCCCTCAGTGCTTCTGAAAATCCATCTATAAAACAATAAAAGCAAATACACAGTAACTAGAGAAGCAATGCCGTGGGTAAGTACCTTCAGGGAAAATGGTGGATCATATTCACTTCTGAGTGTCCTGCTTCTGACGCAGTGCCCAGCACATTCAGTGATCATTAAAAGGCTTCAGCTGGGATTAGGGGTGTCTGCTCCCTTACGCACTGGATCATTAGAGACAGGCATTAGCTAGGACTCTGGAGACAAGTTCCCCGGGGTTTCAGTCCTAGATCTACGACATACTAGCTATGCAACTTTGGGCAGTAACTTAAACCTTTTTCCTCATCTATAAAAACAGCGTGATAGTAGTACCTTCTCCTCAGGGGATTAATCCAGCAACTAAAACAGATGATAGAGGTAAAACATTCTGCTTATTAGTTGGAACTCTTACTTTTATAATTCCGTGGAGCAGGAGAGCCACTAAAACACCAGAAAAAAATGACAGCTGGTGGGCTTCCCTGGTGGCGCAGTGGTTGAGAGTCCGCCTGCCGATGCAGGGGACACGGGTTTGTGCCCCAGTGTGGGAAGATCCCACATGCCGCAGAGCGGCTGGGCCCATGAGCCATGGCCGCTGAGCCTGCGCGTCCGGAGCCTGTGCTCCGCAATGGGAGAGGCCACAACAGTGAGAGGCCCGCGTACCGCAAAAAAAAAAAAAAAGACAGCTGGTGCAGAAGAGGGTAATGGGATGAAGAGTGGTAGGTTCCAAGGCATCTTTGTGGGGACACTTCTCAGTTCCACGTAGGACAAAACATACTCTCATAGCTTTTACCCATGGCTTCTGTCACTTGAAAACTCCCTATTCTTTCCCCCTCATTAAACTGTTGGTTAGAACCAGAGCACTCTGCATGTTTGTATATCCAGAGGTCTTAAGTATATTTTATCTCTATTTCAGAGAACCTAGGTTGTTTCAGGCATAAGGATATACCCCAGCTTTACTTTTTTTTTTTTTTTTGCGGTACGTGGGCCTCTCACTGTTGTGGCCTCTCCCGTTGCGGAGCACAGGCTCCGGACACGCAGGCTCTGCGGCCATGGCTCACGGGCCCAGCCGCTCCGCGGCATGTGGGATCTTCCCGGACCGGGGCACGAACCCGTGTCCCCCGCATCGGCAGGCGGACTCTCAACCACTGCGCCACCAGGGAAGCCCCGCCCCAACCTTCTTTTTTTTCTCCTCACCCTTGTCCGTTCTTCCTGTTCTGGAGCAAGGGGAGAGTTCGGAACACAAAGTGGAAAAGGTGGTCTGAGAGTACAAGCTGAGGAGAGACAGCCCTAAATGGAGGCTGACGAGATACCCAAGTCAGGACTACCTAGACTAGCATTTCTCAAACTATGTTCCATGAATCTCCCATGATTACTCCATGGGGGTTCTATGATTAAATAAGATTGGGAAACATATCACCTCCACACTGTCACCCGGAGATTTACAGTGTATCACAGTATATTAAAAGTTTTATAAATAAAAACTGTAAATAAACACATTTGATTTTGTTCAATTCCGTGTTTCTGAAAATTATTTGTACATGAGAATTCACATAACCATCTCTACCCTTATTATTAATTTCTTAGTGAACATGCAGATTATAGATGAAAAGCTGCCCTATACTAATAGCTAAAGTAGCCAACAATTTTGTATGCAAAAACGAACCTTTGGCTAAGCATTTATAGAATGCAGTTTCCACTAGCGCAAAGGAGCCACAGCATCTAATTTTAACAGGCACTGTGCCTGGATGTGTGAAGGGGCTCAGCTATTTATGTGATTTCTGATTTTTAATATCGTTGCTAACTCCAGATATTCTGAAAAACTCTTCATTTATAGGGGTGAGGGTTGGTAAACTATAGTCCACAGGCCCAATCCAGTCTACTGCCTGTTTGTGTAAAATTTTTGGTGGAATCCAGACATGTCCACTCGTCTACATATTGTTTATGGCTGCCTTTGCCATACATCAGCAGAGCTGAGTGGTCCTGGCAGAGAGAACATGGCCTGCAAAGCCTAAAATATTTACTAACTGGTCCTTTATAGAAGACAGCTGGTGACACTGATTTCTCAGATTATTTTTGATTTAGAATTAGACATCTTTCTAAAACTAATCTTACAGAATTTGTTGTCCACATTATTTCAATCTGCAAAATGTCTAGTTAATAATCTCCTCTAGTGCCAGGACAAAACCTTACAAGTGTCATAGAGGTAAAACTACAACATCAAAAACTGGTATTTCTATATGAGCTGCAAAAGTCATGGCATGAAGAAAGCCTCAGAGTTTTGAGAGGTAACTAACAGTTGGCCATACAGTACTTCTGGGAGACTTTTTTTTTTTGCAAAATTCGGACTTCATTTTTCAAAAAAATAAATCTATTTATTTTTGGCTGCATTGGGTCTTTATTGCCGCGTGCAGGCTTTCCTCTAGTTGCGGCGAGCAGGGGCTACTCTTCGTTGCAGTGCACGGGCTTCTCATTGCAGTGGCTTCTCTTGTTGTGGAGCACGGGCTGTAGGCGTGCGGGCTTCAGTATTTGTGGCATGTGGGCTCAGTAGTTGTGGATCGTGAGCTCTAGAGCACAGGCTCAGTAGTTGTGGTGCACGGGCTTAGTTGCTCCACAGCATTTGGGGTCTTCCCGGACCAGGGCTCAAACCCGTGTCCCCTGCACTGGCAGGCTGATTCTTAACCACTGAGCCACCAGGGGAGTCCTGACTTCTTTTTTAAAACTTTATAAAGTTGCCTTTTTAAAAATCTAGATGCTTCCCACAGTCCTTCACATGGTTAAAATTTTAATATTGTTAATTCATTACTGAATGCACTTAAATGTAGCCTCTTCTGAACACTAATGAACATCTCTATTTGAATTATAATTAATTAGAAAGTTCTTGAAACATGCAATTTAGGTTAATCAAAAGTGAAAATTTTCATCTTTTCTCAATAAAGAGAACTCCAGAGTAATTGCTCAGTATGTCGAACACTCTACATGTGAAGTTAATAAAATAATCCAATACCTAGAGCTAGTTTTTTGTTGAAATGCAGAATTTGATGAGAACTACGTGAGTACTATGATAAATATCTTGTGTTGGTATTTTAGATTAGTGTAATAGACTACAAATCAAAATGAGTTTCTGAAAACTCTATAAGATAGCATGGGCACAGACTTTTTGTAAACATGGAGATGATAGCTATGATTTTAAACTGTAGATGAAAGAATGTCCTGAGCATATTCTTTTTAGAATTGCAAATGGTAGTCTAATCTCTATTCTTATCCCAAATGTTAAAGAACATTCCAGAAGTACTTCAGAAGTGATAAAGCCCAACGACTTTAACATTCGTTAAGGTTAAATACATAAGAACAGAGACTCCAACATGATGGATAGAAATACATATATAAAAATAAATGACATCACTCAAGCACATTGAGGACACTGGCCTTTCTGAAAAGAGTTTCTTTCTTTCTTAGAGTCCCTGAAAAAAGAATACCCAGTCCTGGTGAGCCTTACGCTTGGACAGAATGACATAGAGCTAAGAGGAAAAGTGAGTAGAAATGGGAGATGAGCTTTTAGAATGACTTATTAACATTAGCAATGACAGCTATCATTTATTGAGGATTAATACAGCCACAGACTGTGGCATCTTTATATTATTTTTATGTGCTAATAATGTAAATACGATTATCACCATTTATAATCAGGACACTGGGATTCTGAGAATTTAACCTTGCTGGAGATCAAACAATAAAATAAATGACTACAAATTTTAAGACATGTTTACCAGACTCCAACGCCCAGGCCCTTCTAACTGTGTCCTAAGACACTAAAGAGAGGTTCTCTAATTAGAGCAGATCAAAAGATGGGCCAAGAAAATACAGGTAACACTTTAAAAAATCTTAATTGTCTAAGGTGTATGTCTTTTGATCACAGTTTTGAACTAACGCCAAGCTTACAGGGGTATATAAAGGAATACTTCAAGACTTCCCTGGTGGTGCAGTGGTTAAGAATCCGCCCGCCAATGCAGGGGACACAGGTTCGATCCCTGGTCCAGGAAGATCCCACATGCTGCGGAGCAACTAAGCCTGTGCACCACAACTACTGAGCCTGCACTCTAGAGCCTGCGAGCTACAACTACTGAGCCCACACGCCACAACTACTGAAGCCTGTGTACTCTAGGGTCCGTGTGCTGCAACTACTGAAGCCCATGTGCCTAGAGCCCATGCTCCACAACAAGAGAAGCCACCACAATGAGAAGCCCGCACACCACAACAAAGAGTAGCCCCTGCTCGCCACAACTAGAGAAAGCCCATGTGCAGCAATGAAGACCCAATGCAGCCAAAAAAAAAAAGTGTACTTCTTGAGAAATATCTGGCAGTCCCATACATCTTTGTCAAGTTCAGTTGACTTTGTAGTCTATATCTTGGGAGGCTGGAGAAAGAAAGTGCCACCAGTAAAGCTAGGAAAAAAAGAGAGAAAAGCCTCAGACTTTGACAAGTAAACCTGAAGCCATTCCATTTCTTCCTTCCAGGTCTGATGACTTAAATGAGACCTGGAATAAGAAGAAAAGAATCCAAGGGGAAAGACTGATCGATGACTTACAAAAGTTTTTAAAGAGCTGAAAGTTACCAAAAACAAAAATACAGAAGATCGAGGAGCAACTTAAGAGCAGTATTTACAGAGAGGAATTATAAGTGACGTGGGAAGACTCTGTACTAACACAATGAAAACTTCAGTAGGAAGGATTTTGGTCATCAGTGAAAATAGCTTTCTGAAAGTGAGCAGCATAAGAATTGCAATGTCTTGGAAGAAGAGGTTAGGCGGCATTCTTAAAAAAAAAACACCTCAAGTTGTTTTATAATGGATTTAATATGACTAAGTGGGAAATCTAAGAGGAAAATGCAGTTTTCTCCTCCTCTATCTTTCAGAAGGTTCTACACTCATCCTTCTACTTTTAAGGTAGTGGTTTTCGAAGTGTGGTTTGTGGATACCTAGGGAGTGCTTGAGACACTTCCAGAGAGTCTATAGGTCAAAATTATTTTCATAATAATACAGGTGTCATGTTTTAAAGCTCTTAAGACATTTGTAACAATTCAAAAGCAATGGTGGGTAAAAGTGCTGGTCCCTAAAATGAACCGAGGAGTGGCACAAAACTGTACTAGTTGTCATTGTATGCCTCACCACTACACACTGATTACACATCTTTATAATATTCTGCCTAGTTTTAAATGCATGAAGCACTTCTACCGCGTACTGAAGTCTGCTGGTTCTGTCGAGAAAACACACTGTGAGACGGAGGCACAGGCTGAACTAGCTCCTTTGACCATAGAATAACACTTTTACTTAAAAGAATGTTTTGCAGACAAACTCTGGTTATATAGAGAGACTTAAATATTTAGCAGACAATTTCTCAATAAATGGGGTCTGTCATTTTCAGTAAAACAGCTAAGTGTATTTGCGTGCAATGATTAAAATTCAAGCTGTTAAGTGAGATTAAAATTTTGGAAAACTTGATCTGTCACCATAAACTTGGGAGCTTCCCAATACTTAAAGACTTTTCTGATAAGTGGCGATATTAATAAATATGAATTTTTGATACTATGTAGTGAAATAGGTCAACATTTCAGAATAACTCAATAGACAAATAAATTCCAAATGACCCATGCACGATGTTACAAAATCGTGCATGGATTAAAGATTTATTCAAAGTGCCGGGTAGCCCAATGGATTTTAATGTAACAGAGTAGAAAAAGTGGATTGTTATGATTTCAGATTTCACACTGCAACTAAACTTCGAAAAAAACTACCACCTGTCAAGTTTGTGTATATTACCAAACACTATCCAAAGTTACCTCAAAAAGGTCTACTAAAATACTTTTCCTTTTTCTATCTGCATATCTGCGTAAGTCTGGAATTTCTTCATGTACTTCACTAAAGCAACCTATTACAAAAGGCTGAATGCAGAAGCAGATTGAGAATTCAGCTGAATTCTGTGATGCCAGATACCAAAGAAATTTGCAAAAATCTAAAACAGTGCCTCTTTTTACAGCTATTTGCTTTGAAATATATAGTTGTTTTTAATAAATGTTAGCATGTAAGGGATTTCATTTTAATTACTTCTAAATAAAGTAATACTTTTTCAGTATCTTATTTTCAATTTAGAGAACAGTAAACATAAGAAGACACAACCCATATAAACAAAAGCTCTGTGAGATCCTCATTCCTTCTTGAGAGTCTAAAGGTTACTAAAACCAGAAAAGCTGAGCATCACTGGTTTAAGGGTACTTTCCTAAAAGGCATTTTAGATGAACCTCTCCTAACTTCTTTCTTACTTCGACTGAAATAATTTAATAAGTGTTCCACAAATCTCACACTCTGGCATTGTAACAAGCCATGAATAATCGTTAGCAGCCACTATGTATCATAAGCAAGACACTACAATCTAGGCAGGAAGATGACTAAACCAAGGGCCTCAAACTCAAACACCTGCAGGCAAATACAAGGCATATGATACGAGTAATCTCCATCTGAAAACGAAGCCTTTTCCATTTTCTTGAAACTCTCTAAGTTATTTTTCTATCATTTATGTTGTTTTACGATAGAGACTTGAATTCCAAAATTAACGTTGTCATCTTAAAGGTACCCTAAGAAAGCAGTAGTGCAAGTCTCATCATAAATGGTCACTGACGGTACTGCCTTTTGGCTTTCCCCTCAGCACAGAGAAAGCTTCTCTGCCCTCCTCCAGCTGTACCCCTTCCGGATGGGTGAAGAGCCTGCAGAGACAGGCCCCTGGCAGCCTTCTCTCTGCCTCCCTCTAGAGTCTGTTAGATCACATTCCACAAACCATGGACCCCAGAATTCTCTGCCAAATGAGTCTGAGCCGCCTTCATGCCCCAGATCTGTCCTCCTGAGGAGTGGGTCTGCATCCCCACATGAGTATCCCTAGGCCTGGGCATGGGGGTGTCTATCTGCAGCTTGTCCGAGGAACTAGGGTGTCTGGACAGAGTCGAGGCTGCCAGACCAGAAGCACAAACCACAGGCTGAAAATTGGATCTCCCAATGGCATCACATTCCACCTCAGAATTTTGAGAATCTCAAATCTGAACTTAGCCTTCTGGGCTGTGATGAAGGTATATTTGGTAAGGTCGGATGATAAAACAAACGTGTTTCATAGAACAGTTCTCTGCCTTGGTTTGTAACTTAATTATGGAAACAGAGGAAATGTGGGTGTCTTTTTGTCTTCTCTCCCCAGCTCACAGATATTCAGAGATGAACCTGGCTACTGATGCTTGGCCTAGGTGTAGGGGAGCACTGTGGGGAGAGAGAAGGAAGGTGGTCATTATACTGATAGAGTCTGTTTAAAGAGGACAGGCATTCTCAGATTCACCTGAAACTGGCTAGATATTCTGATTTTAAAAAAGATTTTAGAAATCCAAATTTTCATGCAAACTTTTCTATTTTAAAAGTCTTGACAACTAATCAAAAGTATTAACACCTGGTAGCAAACACTGAACAGTCCAAATAACACTCTGGCATCTAGAGCTTGCCAACAGACCACCAGATTAGGAACTCTGGGCTTGAAGAAAGTTTGTAATATGGTGGGGTTTCCATAAATAATGATGTGACTAATAATAGCTACTACTTAGAGAATGCCCAGTACAAAGCCAGGCATTATATTAGGACCACTGAACACATTCTCTCAACAGCATTCATACTTCCGAATGTTTTTTCATCTATGAAAAAATGTTTTGGAGTTCAGCCATCAATTTTCACCTAGCCAGTCTCCTTTATAGTAAGTCTTATCAGGAAATCTGTTTATGCTTTCGCATGGTGCCTTTACTGTAGCAAGGATAAAGTATGTGCATATAAGTTAGAACAATTTACTTGGTCTGTGGAGGGATTAAACTTTGGTACAAATTGTAATTAAGCGGATTAACCTCCTTCCCATATCGATTCCAAGCCTGTTATTCAGTAACAGATTCTGGGCAAGTGAAACCTGAACCCCTCTGAGCAAAAACTCTTCTGCTTCTATGCCAATAAAGTGCCATCTCCTGATTATGACTTCGTTTACAGCCTTTCCAAAACTCCTTCAAATGTTATTCTGGATGGGCTATAAAGTAGTTAGTCAGAATAAATTAAAATTTGTACTTAGCACTAAAATGTAAATTAATTGTATGTTTTCTCCCAAATCTAACCATTTTAAACATCTGGTATATATTTTTTAGTGATTCATTCACTCTAATGGTGATAATTTTAGCAAGTTGTTAAAACTGCTTTTCACTTCCCCATCATAGCAGTCCAAGGGATGCAGCTAATGTGTCAGGACTGAAGCATCTCTTACAAACTCATTAGAAAAACAACTGGTCCACTTTGGTTCATCATAAAGTAAAATAGAGCAGAACGTTATCATCTGCCCACCGCCAACCACACAATGAAACCACTGGCCTTACTGTGAAGAAAGCTTAACGTTTTCACGAATCAAGGGCATTGAGTCCAGAAAATTAATTTTTCCACTGTCATGTTTTATACTTTTGAATATCAATTTTCACCAGCTGTGAGAGCTTCTTTTGTAGCATCTGCTAGAAAGTAGAAAAAAATGTACAGCGATTGTACGTAAGCACAGCAATAGTTTTTTTGATGATTAAGGCCAACGGAATTATGGGAAATTCATGACTTGTAAAATATACAAATTATATAAGATTGAAAATGCTCATAACTTACTTTTAATTAAGTAATAAGCCAGAACAGATTTTTCTATAGTTCTGATTAATGTGCATTTCAAATGACAGGCAATAATTCATGCAAAGACTATCCTATATAGAGTTCAAGATGTCCATATTTCACTTTTACATTCCAAAGCTGTTTCAGTTCCTCTCTCTTAGTTCTTTGCTATTCTTATTTAGCATTAAATAGCTAACTTGACCAATTGTTCCCCCAGAATTATTCAGCATTCTAACTCAATTATCCTTCTGGTTTGATTTCCTAGACATAGAGGGCTTTAATTCCAATGCTTAAAATTCCAAGGAGAAAAAAAACCAGAATGCAGACAGGTCTATATTCAGGTCACCAAATGTTCCATTTTCATGGATTCTTTTCCCTTGACTTTACTGAATTTGTCATTTGTTTCAGCTTCATATAGACATGGCTTCAGGGATTACACATAGAAAAATCACCATTTTTTAAAAAGTGGACACAGTTAGCGATTCAGATGTTAACAAAAAGCTGCAATCTCTTTTAACCAAAGAGAGGAGAATGAACCATTCTGATATAGCAAAATGACTAAATTAAACTTTGCTTCTTACTCTAGATCCCAGGGCTTGATTCTGCTTGTCTAATTGCTAGTTCTGAGTGATAAATTCAAACACCATAATGAAACCATAAGGGCAGTAAATAATAAGGCTAAAAACGGAATCTGAACATAAAGTACCTAAACAGTTTAGTTAGGGCTTCTATAACAGAAATACCATAGACTGGGTGGCTTATAAACAACAGAGACTTATGTCTCACAGTTTTGGGGGCTGGGAAGTCCAAGATCAAGGTGGTGGCAGGTTCAGTGTCTGGTGAGGGCCTACTTCCTGGTCCACAGACAGCCATCTCTTCTGTTTCCTCACTTGGAGAAAGGGTTTAGGGAGCTCTCTGGGGTGTCTTTTATAAGGGCACTAATTCCATTCATGAGAGTTCCACCCTCATGATCTAATCACCTTCCAAAGGCCGCATCTCCAAATGCTATCACATTGGGAATTAGATGTCAAAATATGTATGCTGGGTAGAAATAAACATTAAGCCTACAGCACTCGGCCTATTCTCCAATGACTCATAATTTACTCAGAGCAAAGAATATTACAGTTTCACCATGTCAGAAATTCTATACACATATAAAAAATCCATTTGCCTCTAAAATATTTTTCTTTCCTTCTTTTTTTAATTGTTAGGGGAGCACACGGAATTTACTGACATGGTTGTGAGTGCTCAGTCCTTGGAAGAATTATGATGGCAGTAGAAAACAAGATGTTTACCTTCTAGCAGCCTAAAAGTCTCAGGATGAACTAGGACAGACACACAAATAAGAAGAACATTACAGATAACTACATGGGTATGTACATATGAAACCACGCTCTAAGTGTCCGATGTCTCATTGTTTTGTATTTTCTAAGATTCCACCTGTACCTATTCTGAACGTATCATCCCTCAGGGTCTGTTAAAATGTTTTCTAGCAGCTATATATCTAAATCTAAATATATAAATCTCTTTAAATGAACAATTTCACTGAGATTTCTTTTCCATAAATATGAGCTCTTATTTCACCTTCATACAAAATGATACTCAGCTCTACTTATTCCTGCCATCTGCTATTGTCACCCACAAAACCAAATGGCGCTGCAACACTGAATAGTCTATAGAAGGTTTACTTGGATCGAAACACTCTGGAGAAATCCAAAGGAGATATTAGACTTGGCTTCCTTCATTAGTGTTGTTGAGCCCTCCCCAGTACATGCATAATTCCAATATGACTTAAATTATTGATAAATAACCCAAGAAAATATTGCATGGGCTACACAGAGTAGAGAAAACAGGAGAGACACGTGGTGTATGAATGTATTACTTATCTGATATTTAAGTCTGCTTGTTTATCATTTAGAGTGAGGCACTGGTAGGTTGGTTATGCCAAATAACTTGCAAAATGGAGCGATGTCCTTATCAAAAAAAAAAAAGTGTCATGGAAGAGCCCTAGTCGAGGCAATTCATATCCTCATAGGGAAAGTATTAGGTCATATTTCTTAACACAATAGACTTTCAGATATTCAATTAAAAACACTACTTAATTTTTCCACCTTGACATAAGGCTGAAAATGTTACTTAAAACTAATTACACTCATCATATTGAATGCCAAAAAGAGTTAAAATTAAGAGTATATAGTGGACATTTAGGTTGCTTCCATTAGGAAAATGTGTATGTATGTGCATAGATTATAAAGAAGTAATTAGAAAGAAATAAGAATCGAGACTCCTGATATTCATTTCCATATATTTACTGTAATTATTTGAAGAGCATGAGGTTATCAATGCATTTCTTTTTCACATACATACAATTAATAAATTTTCCAAAATTAAAAAAAAAGAGTATATAATAGATATTTTCATTCACTCTCCAACAAGCATTCCACCCCAGGTAATGTCTAGGAGAGAGCTGCCAGCTGGTGCACGTTAGCATCTCAAGGAATAATGTGTATACCAGCAATTTTGCCACCACCTGGAAGCTTGTTAAAATTACAGTCTCTTTGTCTGTCCCCGCAGACCTACTGAATCAGAGTCTGCATTTTAGCAAGCTCTGTTATGTAATTCATATGCACATGAAAGTTCGAGAAGCAGGGTCCTACCATACCAGGGTCTCCTATGTGGATTTCAGGGGAGCCTGAGACATTGCTAGCACCATCCCATGGAGACTAGGGTCGCAGACCATTCACTCCTGACATAAGTAGCTTTGAATACATTTTCCACTTTGCCAGATGAATATTATAGTTTTATATGTGTCATGAAGTTTAGAAAAGTTTTGGTTGGAAAACACTTGCTTGAGCTAACAAGTTTATCCCATGACTCCTTCCAGAGATTAGTTTAGGAATGGACACAAAATCCAACTTCAGTCATTGAGGTGTGAGGTGAAGTCCTTGCCGGGAGTGGGGGATATTCTGGGAAAACCGTACTGTTCCTAGGATTCCCCAAAGAGAGACACTCTCTTACTCTTTTGGTCATTGCTGCACCAGGAGGCTACGCCTGGCACTGCTGATTGTGCTAACATCCTGAGTTTCATCCTTCATTCTTCAGTTGGCTTCATGCCAACACTGATGACGGCAAAGCAGAGACTGAAAAAAACTATGTCCCTGATGACGTTGCTGAGCCACAGAACCAACCAATCCTGGAGCCCACATGATCACTGTGTTTCCTGTTACATGAGGTACCATTAATACTTTCAACCTACCCAATCCCTCACTCAAGTTTCTGGGAATGCAAGTTCCCAATGGAAACTCTCGGAGGAGTGGCGTTGAAATGAGCTTCGGTAACTCCTCCTGGCACATCATTCATTCTTAGAAGTGTTGGCTGAATGAATGAATAATGGCACAGATGCAGAGAATTATAGTTGTCTTCCAAAACATTTACGATTACCCTAAGTTCGATTTTGTTTTTACCTCTTCTCTTTTTGAAAGCTACCAAAGCTCATTAATAAATTACTGTTGCTTAGAAGTCCCTGTCCATGTCATACACTCACATAATTTACCTGCCACATTAAATTTTTATATGTCTGTCCCAATGTCCCTAATTATACAGCATGAGGACATACATGTGAGATTTGTTGAATAACACGAAGAAAAATACATCCACTACCGTATCATACCACTCCAAACCACGGATCCATGCAGTATATTTTTCCACCTTTTCAGGGGTATTTGCACAGCCACCAGGTAAGTTCCCTCATACAGGAAAAGGAAGTTGTTGGAGGCCTTATGATCAGTTAAATCATCTCCCAAAAGAGGTCACCTGCTCATGGTAAAGGCCATTTGCCTTTAGTGGGCAGAGAGGTGAGGGGGGAGGATGTTGCAGGATGAGGTCAGAGGGCCCCCTACTTGTTTTCCTAAGTGAATAACACAGGGATAGAGCACATTCACATCACTGACATTTCTTATTGCACTTGTGTTCATTCAGATGGAAGAGGTGTTCAGATAGGAAAGGAACGACAGACAGGCAGGGTCCCTGTTCTGGGTGGTAATTAGGTGTCATGTCACCTCCCTGAGCTCCAGTTAGCTCATTTGCAAGATGCTGCATTCAACAGTTCTCAACCCTAGCTGCACATCAGAATCACCTGAGGATTTTAAGAAAGATTGTTGGATACCATCAGCACAAATTCTGATTTAGTTGGTCTGGGTGGGGAGGTAGGGAATGTAACACTTCTCTCTAGTAAATCAAATGGGCAGCCATGACTGAGAACTGGCAGACTAGATACTTATAGGTTTCTTCCTAACCCGAACTATGATTGTCCTGGAACTCCTTAGTTGTGTTCAGACAGATACCCTTTTCTCATGCATGGAGAATGCTGCCTAAGAGTCTCACATGCCAGTCCCAGCCTGCTCTGCCTCCTCTTATATCTATTTTCAGGCCAACAAAACAGTATGTGGTAGTAGCCATAGAGAAAGGGATATAATATGCTGTACAACACCTAAAGGAAAAAATGAGGATATATGTAGGGTGGTTCTGAAGCCCCGTTGAATTATCTTATTTCCAGCTCATGAATCGGGACGTGGTTTGGTCTCCGTACCCAGATTTCCTCTTTCCCATCACCTTGGTCCAGCATCCACAAAGGGCATGGGACCAGTTTCAAGGGAGAACAGATGAGACTACACAGTCAGATAAAGATAAATCTAGTTTTACCCCGAATGCAAACTACTCAAAATACACATTCCACCGGCCGCTGGGCTGTAGTAACGTATGCTTTTATTGGAAAAAAGTGGACTTCTGGTTATGACATGGATTATACAGACTACATATAACCCCAGTTAAAAAAAACAAAAAATACCAACCAAGCAACTTCAATGCATCTTGGTACTGTAAATCACAGAGGGATGACACCAGTAGCAACCTTTCGCTGTGCCCTGGTTAAATTACAGCTGCCAGTATCTGGATCCCTGTGCCTATGAGCTTTTTCCAAAATAGAAGACTGCCTATGCTTAGCCCAAAGTGCATAGACTGAACATTCTCCTCTACGAGGGACTCTCAGAAATTTCCATACAAATAATCCAGTTTCCTGGCTCTTCGGGTCTGATCAAACCATGTGTTTTGCACAGTCTCCCAGAGTTTAGGCTTCCACAAGCTTAGGCTTCAGTGGCCACTATGGTACCTGGCTTCGTAACACAGGTACCATATTGTTTCTTCCCTTCCCTGTGACACTTCTTATTCTACCCTAATGGTGTGCCCTGCACTTGATAAACACAATTCTTGCTCTTGAATCCTATCTCAGGCTCTGCTTCTGGGAGAATTCAACCTAAGACAACACTATTGTCAGCTTTCAAGGTGCTCAACGAGAACTGGGCAGTATATCTGTTTTGGGGGGTGGTGTGGAGAGACAGCCAAAAAATAAAAGCAAGAGTAAATGAGGAAATCATATAGTAGGAAAAGTAGAGCTAAGTAAGTGTGAATGGAAGGAGTGGGGGTGGTCAGGCAGACAGAATACAGTACAGATGGTCCCTGACTGTAAACATAAAATAAAAATAAACATTTAATGCATCCGTATGGCTTTCACACCTCTTTTCATGGTGTCAGACAGGTCACATTTCAAGTCATTATCTAGAATTATGTACTAGCTATGTTTAGAAAGATCTGTGATAGTTTACAAGTGAAAATGAAATGCCAATTATCTACTGAAGTTGAAAATATGCATAGCCTATGACCTAGGAATTCAACTCTTAGGTCTGTATGCAACAGAAATGCACACATGTGAGCACCAAAGACACATACAAGAATGGTTGCAGCAGGGTTATCTGTAATAACCCCAAATTGGAAACAACCCAAATGTCCATCCATTAATGAGAACAGACAAGATGTTGTATATATAATCTAATAATGTGATATATACAAGGACACAACATAAAGCAATGGAAATGAACAAAACATTGCTATACATCGCAACACGGATAAATCTCACCAACATCATGCAGAGGAGAAAAAGGCAGACACAAAAGATTATAGTGCAGAATCCATTTATGTAAAGGTTTTTTTAAAATGATGAAACGAATTTATCCTGTTAGAAGTCTGAAGAGTAGCACTATTTGGTGAGAGGAAGGTGGTAGAGGAGGAGCTGGAGCTCAAAAGGAGGCACGCGAGATACCGATAAAGTATTATTTCTTGATGTGGGTAGTAATCGAATGGGAAGATTCGATTTGTGAGAAGTCATAGAGCTCTACCCATAATGATCTGTGTATCTTTCTGTTACACACCTTAATAAAAACATTTATATCCAAAGAATCACAAGTTGATAGAAAATTAGTTATAAACATGTAAACAGTTACATCCCTTTTTGCCACCAGGAAAAAAAACGCAATGCCAAATGAGATATTGAGAAACAAAATAAAGCAGACTTCCCATACAGGAAGCAGTGACAGTAGGTTTTCCTATATATATAAGCTGAGTGATTACATCTAAAATATTTGACTTCAAATATTCCAGTAGCTAAATATGAAAAGAAAAGCAATCTGTATAACTTAGGTCTAAAAGGTAATATAGATGAAAACAAACTGAACTGGAAACAGAAATTATGTGTTAGAGACCACGGAAACATAATCCTAACATTTATCAAGTACTTAACTATTTGCGAGAAACATTATTTTCATTTTATATTAATTAATACAATAATCTTATAAGGTAGTTGTTATCGTTACACCCATTTGACGGAACATGAAACTGAGACTCAATTTGACAGAACATGAAACTGAGACTCAATAAGGTTAAATAATTTTCTCATGTTCTCACAGCTAGAAGATGGCAGGGTAGCATTTGACCTCAGACCTGAATGACTCTTAACCCATTATACACGTCAGTGGGTAAAGTTGGTCAAGTAATTACACCCCTCTAAGCCTTAGTCTCCTCCTCTACAAAATGGGAGGTTCCTCCCAGACTTGCTTTGAGTAGCAAAGAACTAGTGGTTGTATTCATCGTTGATATTAGAAAGGGCAGGTTAAGTCAACTGCAGATAAATTCTTTTCCAGAGCTGACTTCAGCAAAAATGGTAGGCTCAGTGACAAGACTCTCAAATCAGCAGTGCTCCTCAATTTGCCTGATCAGAAAAAGGAGCAAAGACAAAGCTTTGTTAACAAATACACTTTCCTGAACTTACTCAGAGCAGGAGCCTGGGAAACTGTTTTTATACCAATTTTTCCCCCACCCATATGGTGATTTTTCTACTCTTATGATCAGTAAAGGTTATGAAGCAATACTCTATATTCCAAAAGATTTAGATAAGCTTCTCAGGGAGACTCTTTTTATATGGACTCTTAAGTCATACAGAAGAATTAAATCATGATTCAACAAGTGCTTTTCTGCAGGGATCTATCACAGGACCTAGTCAGGACCTAGGTAACTTGCTTTCTGGTAATTTAATAGTGGGATAAAGCTTGAAAAATCTAAAGGGTATAAACTTGCAATTAGTAGATAAATAAGTCCTGGAGATCTAACGCACAGCATAGTGATTATAGTCAACAATACTGTATTATAAATTTCCAAGCGGCTAAGAGACTAGGTCTTAATTATTATCACCACAAAAAGGAAATGATGATTATGTGATGTGAGAGGTGTTTTAACTAATGCTATGGTGGTACTCATATTACAATATATAAATGTATAAAAATCCACACAGTGTACATCTTAAACGTACACAGTGTTATATGTCAATTATATCTCAATAAAAAAAGATCTAGAGAATGAACATGCCATTTAGAATCTTTCTTTTAAAGGAGTCTTAAGCAAGTTATTTTTAGAAGGTGCTACGCTCCCATCAATACATGGTTTAACATTCTAAATGCTTGTGGTTAAAGTCAGAGCCCTATCTCTTTAATGCATGAGAGGAGGAAGGAAGTTTCCATTTTGCATTTAAAGGTTAAAAGACAGGATTATTCAGGAAAGATCTGAAAAGTAGGTTCTGTCAATATTTTTTTCTAGAAAAGTACATAAACACTTCTACTTGAAGTCCCTGGTTAAGAAGATAGTTTTGCAAAATTTCCAATACAGATGATGTGATTTCCTGCTGAGGCTGATGTTATCTATTATAATATTTCAGAACTTCAGGAGTTCAGAGGCTAGGGATAATATGAGGTATGACAGCACATTGAAAGGGTTCCAAAGACAAAATCTGACAAAATTTGCCTGTTTCACAATTTTATAGCTGTCTCCTGCCAATCCTGGAAACCCTGCCTAGGGACAGCATTAGGGACATTTGCCAAGCCAGCTTAGTAGAGAACGTTCTAGAGGTACCTCTTGCATAACAACTAAAAATGAGTTTGAATATGTGCAGAGTAGCAATACCCAGTATAAAAAAAAAAACACAGTAAAAGACAAGAGAGAGTGGACAACAGGTAGGGGAAAATTGGTTCTCATGAGTGACTCTGGTAGTTCTCAAGAAAAATGATCAAAGTTGCAAAAGATTTCAACAAGCATGAGGGGTAGTCCTATGATCAAGAATAGGGTATGTGTAGACACAAGTGTGGCGGAGAGGAATCTCTTGAGAAGAAAACATAATTTGTTTGCTTGGAAATGGTGACAGGGCAGGAACAAAATAGAAAAACTGCCTCTCCTGCAGGCTCCACGCAGCTCAGTTAGTGAAATGTCACAACTTGAGAGCACGGTGTTTGCGTTGGCAGACAGGCATAAAGGGTATGAATGGATGAACACCAGCCTTCAGAAGTCATTTCACTCTGCCTCTGAGACGGGGTGTGGTGTATAATAATCAGTATAATAATTTGCTATCATAATTAGTATGTTGGCGAGAAGTAAAACGTTTTAGGAGTATCTGCCTTTATTAAATCCTCCCAAGTAACCCTGAAGAATAAATCATTCTGCATCTCTTAATTTTATGACATATGATATTTCATAATTAAAACAAGTTCTTCTCAAAGGTGTAGTCACCAACCCCTACTTCCCGACACAAGAACGGTACACCTGAACGTGCTTCAACATGGATAACTGTGGGCTTTCCGTATTAACGCCCAAGATGATGACCTCCAGCTCCATTACAGTCTGGAGCTCCTGCCAAAGTGCTAAGTCCAAGGTGAGCAGGACTCTGCCAGGAATGATTTGGACTAGGTTAGGACGAGTGGAAGTCGGGCAGGTCCAAAAGAAGCAAGAGGCCAAAACTGGTTATATCAAATTAAACTTTTTTTTTTTTTTTTTTTTTTTTGCGGTACGCGGGCCTCTCACCGTTGTGGCCTCTCCCGCTGCGGAGCACAGGCTCCGGACGTGCAGGCTCAGCGGCCATGGCTCACGGGCCCAGCCGCTCTGCAGCACGTGGGATCTTCCCGCACCGGGGCACGAACCCGTGTCCCCTGCATCGGCAGGCGGACTCTCAACCACTGCGCCACCAGGGAAGCCCCAAATTAAACTTTAAGTGAGCCGTATTGTTCCGGGTAAACAAACATTCAGTTTGAATGACAGTTATCCTCTTTCCATATCCTAAAATGCTATTCATAATTAATGAAGCAGTATCAAAATGAGCATAAGATACTTCCCTATAGAAAATTTTCTCATCCAAAGCCACCTTATAAGGGAGAAATGATCTCGCGAAAATATACCTGTTTATCTTTGGAAAGAAAGTATTCTTTAAAATAGTATTACCCTGCTATGGGAAAGAAAAAGCACTATACTCAGTATTTCCAAATTCAGGCCACTTCTCTTCGTAGAGAAGACACACCTTTAAAATAGCAGGTGTTTCTAGAAAACCCATATATTTAATTTATATCCACTCGTTCAGTTGCAAGCACAATCAAAACTCTTTCAAAATTGTGTTTAAATAGATGCATTTTAAAAAGCACAGAGAATGAAGCTCACTGCCAGATTTTTATTCCAGCACATGGGACACACAAATGTGCAACATATAAACGACATAGAATTTCCTGGCACTCCCTTGCCTTCAATTGTGTAAAGAACTCATAAAGGGAAATGTAAGTCCAATGGAGCTTTAATGTCCCTATATCTAATCTTCTAGTCAGCAGAACTCCACAAGGAAAAAGATAGCAAAAAGATCCAGTACAAGTGCACTTAGATCCACTCACCACATCATAGACTATAAAAAATTAAAATACATTATGTATTAGATAAAGATCCAGTACAAGTGCACTTAGATCCACTCACCACATCATAGACTATAAAAAATTAAAATACATTATGTATTAGATGAGGCACAGCGTAGTCAAGGGTATCAGTCAACTGAGCTGATAATTCAATAAACTATTTAGCGGTTTTCCAACTAAATAAACGCTTTGGGTCAGCTGCATGCTCGAGCTATTTATCATCACAAATCTACTTAGCAGAAAGCCACCAAAGTACTGCTGTCACTTTGGCACTTCTGGAGAAAGAGCTATCGTGTTGATAGGTTTTAGTTTAAAAGGGAGGTTTTTTTATGAGAGATTATAAATATTGATTTCACAAACAGATTCAGAGCAGTTTATGAGCTTGTGTAAGTAATACCAACCTTTTCATTTATATCACTGAGTTAGATTTCAGTGGGGATGCAGACACCCAGGATTTTTCAGGCAAATCATGAAAAACTCTTTGGGCAGTAATAATGTGGAGGTTCTCTTTTCTTTCTCCTAGAAGAGCTCATGTGTTTTGACAATTCGAATGACAAATTGCAGCTTAAGAGACCAGAGTTCTAAGATATTTTTTTTTCCTATGGAGCTAGCCACACACTCATCCAGAGAGGTTTCTTTTCAGCTAAAGCATTCAATGAATATAATTTGACAATCCACAGGATGGTGTACCAGGAGCTAGAATGAGTTACAAAAGTAGAAAGACACCCTTTGCCCTCAGAAAGACCTCATGTTCTAAAGAGAAGCAAAGGAGAAGAAAGATTAAGTACATGCAGGTATACTAACATTTACATAGTATATGCATAATATATATATACACATAAGAAAGTTCTTTCTTTTCTTTTTTTTTTTTACAAACAGTATGTTAGACTCAATATACCATATACTGAATTTTCCTCATTCACAGGTATTAAAGATATGTACCTCTCTTACTGCTATAATTTGGTTACATTTTTTGTAAGCTCTTACTTATGGGTGAATGGATGAGAGAGGATTAATCTGGTTCCAAAAACAGAAAAATAAATCTAGACCCAAAAACCAGTTGGAAAGGAGACCAATAACCTAAGGCCAGTAGTAAAATTGAACTTTAAAAAACAGCCTCAGTGGGTGTACCTCTCACTAGATCATATTTCCAGCTTAGGGAAACAAATAGTGAGCTCTTCTAAAGAAGAATTGCCATAAGTAATAGAAGCTGAGAAATATTTCCTAAATCACGAAGATTCCTGACAACCCAATTTATATTCAGATGAATTAAGAAAATGGGGATATCTTCAACAATTTCAATATATAACACACACACACAAAGGGGATTCTACCATGTATAAGAGCAAATACATAATGAAGTCCACAGATAGCTTTCCACAAATACACTTACAGGTAAAAGTGTGCTTTCTTTAGAAAAGGAAGAGCTCTGGGGACAATCTCCTTTAAATTTAGGATTTTTTACAATAGCATTTTTCCTTGACATTCACAGACTTACAAGTGAGACGGAGGGCTTATGATTTACTGTCTTGATCAATTAACTTATGTTAAAACGTAAAGTATGGATTGGGGTGAAGTTTTCCAATTCAAGTTTAAGCCACATACATTCTAGATACCTGAAACCTCTTTACATCAGAATATATGCTACACTAAATTTGATTTCTGATAATTAAATTAAATTAAATTCTGATAATTAAATCCCAGGATTCACAACAAATGTCTTTGGAATGCTACAATTTCCTTCCCGAACTCAAAAGCTAGAAACAGCTCCTGCAGACAAACCCACCCCTGCTTAGTTTTCACATATGGGATTTATCTAAATTAGTCTTGAACTTGGGCTTAATTTCCAGCATGTACTACTTCTTAAGGTTACAAGTTTTATATGTCGATTAAGTGTTTAGAACAAGTTTTCTTTAAGTCATAACAGGCTTACAAGTACCCTTACCTTACGCATACTCTCAAATTTGATAGACACATTTCCATGCATTTGCCTATACACACTGAGAATACAGTTTTAGTGTCTGTGCTCCAATGAAGTCCTTTTACTCACTTGATAATTTCCTAGTTCATAAAATTAGCATATTAAAATTAGTGTTTAACGCTAGTGCTATAAAGGCTCAGGTTTCATTTGTGTTGAGGAGAGAGAAGAATTTTCATACATTATTTATAACTATAAAAGCTTAGTAGTCATTTCCCTTTTTAAATGCCTGGAAAATCCCCTAGGGAAGGTCAAATAGCCTTCGTACCTTCATATGAGTATTTGAAAGTTCTTCTCTTGACCATCAACCTGTATTATTCCTTTCTTCCTAATGAAGAGGCTTCTCTCCTCAGACTCTCTCTGCTCTGATTATTTCTCTCCTGTTTTCATTAATCATATCCCACTTTTCCCTTCCCCAAACTACTGTACTTGTGAAGGTTTTTTTGGCAACCTTTATGTTGATTTTACAATCCTCTGCATCATTTTTTTCCCAATATGCTTTACATCTGCTTTGAAGGAAGAAACCAGGGTCATCACTTTATCCCACGTAACCTTAAAAAACAAGACTCGCCCAATACTATGCCCTGTCTTGGAACATAAATATTTTTTGCCAGTATGATAATTTTTCATTTTCAGTGAGTTATGTGTCTTTTATCAAAATTTAGGAAAAAAAACAGCTAGAGATGTCAGTCTTGAAATGACAAATGGTATCTACATACAAGCAGTACTAGATACGCTATTCAAATTAATTAACAACAGATGCGTGGATTTCCCTTCCATTAAACAACCTGTATAGAAAGTCTAATCAAAATGGAGTTAAGAGGGCAGAAATGAACACAATAGAATTAGGAATAGAAGCCTGTGTAGCTATTTTCTTAAAAGTTCCGGAGTCACAAAGAATCTACAGACCCATATAAGACACAATTCACCTCTCTAAGAATAAAGAACTTTTCACAATCATCATCTTGTACTCCACCTATTGAACTGATTAAAATGTATATATCAGTCCTAATATAATAACAGTATGCAATCATGGGAGAAATTTCAGTTCTTTATTATAATTCTTAATTAAATCTTAGACTCCATTATGTAGGTAAGGCCAACTGAAATACTCTAATCAACTTTGATTGCTCAAGATGGCAATTTTATTAGATATCTACATGGAAGAGTATCCTTTAGGGTTCCATTTATGAAAACAGCTTTGATCTTGGGGGAAAAGGTAGAGAAATAGCTCAGAAGAGACATGAAGAGCTGTGGAAACATTGATAAGATTAGGAACAAAGAAAATTAGTATGAAGAGTTAGGTGTGGGAAAATTAGAACACCATTTTTGGAGTATGTGGATGAGACCACTAATTGTATCTATAGCCATAAAGTAATTGACATTCTCCCAACATTATGACACACACACACACCTTTCATAATATCATGATTAATCAAATGACATTTCAAGGTAATTTAAAAACCAACTGGATTTAATTTTTGTACACATTATTATTTCTAATATTACCAAGTCGTTCTCGGCATTGCCTAGAAGTGGGCAAGGCTTCTCTTCCTAATTCTATTATATTAATTTGTACCCTCTTATCCACTCTTCTGAACTTGTAATAACTTTTTGCGAGCTACTTATAACAAGATGATGACTTCAATTTCAACAGGAAATAATAAAGGAGATACTTTTTCAGCTTTGTATTTGTTGCTTCATGCACTTTACCTGATTCTTGAGATCCAGTTTGGGACATGGGCGACCTCCATTGTACGGTTTTTCTTTCAGCCATTTGGATCGAATTCTCACTCCAACACAAGATGAACTGCAAGACCCCCAACTAGACCAATCACTTAACTTGCAATCAAATGGACAGGGGATGACACATTCTTCTTGAATATAACCTGAAAGAAAAAGATTTAAAAGAATGGAGGAAAGTCTGATCAAAATATACTAATCAAGCTTACTTTCTGTTTCTATTATCACAGATCAGACTGCCTAACAATAATGCTGCAGAGGTTTCAATAAACAGACACAAGATTTCAGAGACAGATACATATGATTATTTCTGCATTCCAAATTTGTGCCATCTTTCTCCTTCATAGACAATTCTGGGATTGAGGAAGCAGGGAAAAGTGCACAGTAAGTCTTGCTATCTGATAAAAAGAAAATGAAGAAAGAAGAAATGAAGCAGCTCAGGGCTAATGATGATACCATCTCCCTCCAATGGACCTACAATTCCCTGTCTGGGAATAGAGAGCGTAATAGAGTCAATCTTAGCGCCTGTGATCTGCAAGGCTTTCACAAAGATTCCTTTTTAAAAATAAAGCAAGGTTATTTTTTTAAATTGAAGTATAGTTGATTTACAATGTTGTACAGCAAAGTGACTGAGTTATACATATATGTATATATATATGTATACACACACATATTCTTTCTTTATATTATTTTCCATTATGGTTTATCTTAGGAGACAGGATACAGTTTCCTGTGCTATACAGTAGGACCTTGTTGTTTATCCATCCTGAATGTAATAGTTTGCATCTACCAACTGTAAACGCCCTGTACATCCCTCTCCCCCTACCCCTTGGCAACCACAAGTCTGATCTCTGTCTGTGAGTCTGTTTCTGTATTGTAGATAGGTTAATTTGTGCCATATTTTAGATTCCACATATAAGTGATACCATATGGTATTTGTCTTTCTCTGTCTGAGTTACTTCACTTAGTATGAAAATCTCTAGTTGCATCCATGCTGCTGCAAATGGCATTATATCATTCTTTTTTAATGGCTGAGTTGTATTCTATTGTATATATGTACCACATCATCTTTATCCATTCATCTGTTGATGGACATTTAGGTTGTTTCCCTGTCTTGGCTACTGTAAATAGTGCAGCAATGAACATTGGGGTGCACGTATCTTTTCGAAGTATGGATTTCTCCATATATATGCCCAAAAGTGGGATTGCTGGATCATACAGTAGTTCTATATTTAGTTTTCTGAGGAACCTCCATACTGTTTTCCATAGTGACTGCACCAACTTACATTCCCACCAACAGTGTAGGAGGTTTCCCTTTTCTCCGCACCCTCTCTAGCACTTGTTACTTGTAGACTTTTTAATGATGGTCATTCTGACCAGTGTGAAGTGGTACCTCTTTATAGTTTTGATCTGCATTTCTCTAATCATTAGCGATGTTGAGCATATTTTTATGTGCCTACTGGCCATCTGTATGGCTTCTCTGGACATCACAAAGAAAGATCTTGATTCTCACTTCTGTGTAGTGTGACTTAGAGGTGGGAGGAGGACAAAGAGTGGACCACAGACTAGGAAGAGCAGGATATTATCAAAAGAAGAAAGAGGAATAGTGAAAAGTTGTATATGAGATATTGGACTGGAATCAAGAGGTGTGGGTTGAAATACAGATGCAGATGTTCTGGCTTTGCTAGCTCTTGCTCCTGTCCTCAGCCCACTTCTTGCTACAGTCTTTCTCTGGATGGTTAACTGTCACCTCCACCGATCACTACCAAACATGTATGTTCAATTCCCATCTCTTTACTAATTTCTCTGCCACCTACTGATCCACTCTAATTGGGTGCCCAAATACCCCCAAATTCAACATGTCTAAAACTGAGGCCACCAGTTTCCTCCTAAAACATTCTGATTCTCTTATATTCCTCACCTTAATTAACTGCAACATATCTGACTCCTGTACGCTGGTGTATATGAGTGTATAATCTCTTCCCTTTGAGTTTGGGCAAGATCTGTGAATATGATAGGAAGTCAGCCCCATGATTAGGTTATGGTATGTGGCAAAGGGGAAGGGAACGCACAGATACTATTAATATGCCAAATCACTGATTGTGAGTTAATCAAAAGGGAGATGGCCCTGGCTGGGCCTGAATTAATCAGGTAAAAACCCTTAAAAGAGAGACTGGGCCCTTTTTGTGGAGAAGGAAGCTCTCCTGCTGGCCTTGAAGAAGCAAACAGCCATGCCATAAAATGCCTATGGCGTGGCCACAGGGTAGGGGGCTGCAAGCAGCCTCTAGGGCCTGAGGGCAGCCCTTGGCTGTTAGCTAGTAAGAAAACAGGGGTCTCAGCCTTATAGGTGCATGAAGAGGAATTCTGCCAACAATTCCAAGGGAGATTGGAAGAGGAGCTTTCCCCAGTCACACCTCTGCTGAGACCTGACTCTTGGTTCACATCTTGGTTATAGCCTGGAGAGACTCTTAAGTGGAGAATTTAGAGAGGCCATGGCTGTACTCTTGACTCATGCAAACAGTGAGATAATAAATGTTTTGAATGGCTAGGTCGACAGTAATTTGTTATACAGCAATTTAAAACTAGCAAATTATCCAAAGTAAAAAAAATCTCACAGTTATCTTAGACCAGCCTTCATCATTTTACACATATATTAATGGGTGTAATAAGCTCTTATGCTGAAGCATCACAGCTACGTCCCCTGCTCTATAATTCTTTTGCTCGTCCCTGGTTCAAGATCATACTCTTTCTGGCCAAGAATACTGAAATATTCTCTCCACTAGTCTCCCTTTCTCCTAATCATTCTCTTTTGGTATTGGTTAGTCACTCTGAGGATAAAGTTACTTTTCTAGAATAAATGATAATTTACACTATCCCTTTTTAAACCCTTTGCTGATTCTCCATTGCCTTGAAAATAAAGTGACCACCACTTTGCAAAAACTGTAAGATTCTTTGTAAGAGGCTCTAAACAAGGGTTTTCAACTTTGGCTGTAAAATATGTTCCCATTGCCCAGGATATACTATGGACTAATTCAACCAAATCTCAGAGGACGGGACCTAGGCAATGGTAGTTTTCAAAGATCCCCAGAGAATTCTAATGTGTAATCAAGTCCAAGAACCACCTCCCTAACTTGTTTTCCTCCTTCCCTTCCCCCTCCTATATCTTGAAATCTTTGCACATAGACTACTTCATCTTCTGCAATAATATTTATGTCTTTCCTCATGAAAAACTCTGCCCTTTCTCTATCCAGTTTAGCCTTCATTACTACAATGACTCTCTGGCCAGTAAAGTAGACCATCTGGCCCCGTTGCTCCTTCTGCCATGCCAGTCTGGCAAAACTTCAGAGCTAGATTGGTCCAGCTGTTTCCCTACTCTGTTCTGAATGCTGGACATCAAGTGGAGACTAAGGCACTGCTAATGCCACACACTGCCTGGTGATTCTTCTGAGCTTTCTTCTCACTCCCATTCCACGTCACAGCTTTTTCAAACCTTCTCTACCTATCTTCAAACTTCTTAGATCTCACCTCTTCTTTCCCAGAAAAAAATAGAAAGAAATGAATAAGAAGAACTCCTTCAATTCCCTATGAATATATCTGTATGAATTTCCATATTCTTCTTCTATCTTCATATCATGATGGAAAAGGCACTCATTTTCTTATATAAGGCCCATTTTCACCACTTGCTATCTCTCCAAGCTCTCTCACTCTCTCTCATTTTATAGTTATATTTCTCTTACATTAACAGTATAATGACTTTACAGTATCTAAATAATACTCACTGATAAGAGAGAGTACATCAAACACCTAAGTCACCAGGAAGGATCTTTCTAAGGTTGAAAAAAAGAAGGTCTATTTGAGATTGTTAAAAATTCTCTATTGTTTACCATAGTTACAATTCTACAGTCCTTTCTAAGGAGGTTTGACAGTTAATTCAGTATTAGGTATATAATAAATGCTAACTGTAGGATTAAATATAGGCCACAGGCATTACTTAGTTTTACAGAGAAACTGAGTCACAAAATGATTCCATTTGCTACTGAATGAAAACAGCAGGACTAGTAATTAAGCAGAATTAACTCTCACGGTATAAATGCTTCAAGTATGAAATTTCAGGAGACTTCATATAAATAACTTGTAAATATCTGAGGGCCTATTTAGATCCTATTTTAAAGCAGATTTTGAATCAGATGGCCTTTTAATTTAATGAGATTTTAAATCATTTTCATATATACTTGCATACTGATGGATTTTAATTAGAGAGCCTCTTAGCAATACTGTTTTCTTTTTATTCCCTATGATAAGACATAAACCCAGAGGATCTCTATGAAAGTCAAGGTCATAAATTCAGTGAGTATAAAATAATTCTGAAATTCAACAGGTCTAAGCAACAGTGACATTTATTTTTCAGAAAAGTTATTTTCATGCTAGAGTATACCCCAAAGGAAAGCCCATAGTGAGAACCATTAATAACTGCATATTCTTATACCTATCTCATAATGGAAAGGATCAGTTCTACCCACATACTTAATACTTACAACTGCTGGAAGCAGAGTATGACCAAATGTGACTACCTACAAGGTTAACCTCCCATAAGAGAATTCCAATTCCTGACTATGGAAACTTCACTAATGTTTTAAAAACTCATTTACATAAAATATACCACAGACTAGCTGAACTGGCACCATTCAGAAATCTAAATCTAGCTTCAATGAAAGAAGCAATTTTCCTACTGAAAATATTTGATGCTATAATTTATATGCAGAATACACTGCTTGGACCATCATATTACTTAGCCTGGGGATGCTTTCATGTTCTATTTTAGTTATCTGTATGCATATGAAATTCAGTAGGAAGTAGTCATTACAGAATTATCAATAAAGAATGCATCCAACATGGTGATTCTGTAAGCCATATACATTGTACATAGCAGGTGTTCAAAAAGGATCTGTTGATATTATAGATGAAGATGAACTGAATAGAATCCACTAATAGAGTCTCTATGTTATAATTGGAGGAATTTATTGAATGACTTACACCCAATAGGGCTGAAGCCCAGGAACCTGGCTTCAGTCTATATAACTAACCCCCAAATATTGCTCCAATAGACGTAGGTGGAAACACTGCTCTCTTAACACAGTGGTCTCATTGATAAAACCATTTCCCAGGATAGTACCTGCTGTGCATTTTTTTCTCTGGCATTCAAGTACTAACATCTCCCCTGCTCCTCCCCCTGCCCCAGTAAGATCTTGTTTTGGAAGACATGAAAGGCGATATTGATGACATTAAGCCTGAGGAAATAACCTAGGTTAATTTACTTATATTTTCCTACTGTGTAAAGTAATGGCAAACATCCTCCCAGACAGTGAATGTTCTATTTACTGACACTTTGCTGAAATAATGAAAACATACTACCAAAAATAAAATCAGGAGAAGATAAAGAAAATGCTGATCACCTCCTTCCCTAGTTCAAAGTGAAGATCTGGGAGAACTTTTGAGTTAAAATGATATCATGCCTTCATTTGTCAATATTTAAAGATTTATTATTTTAATTTACACATTTTAGTTCTACTATTTATCTAGTAACATGTACTATACTTAAAAGTATCTGATGACTTAAGTCAGAGTGGTTTAAAGTAGATATCCTTTAGGAGAGGTGGGGAAAGTATGGGGGCAGATGTTTTGATATTGTCACAAGAAAGAACTTGAGAAATTAGACCAATACTTTGCCATTGTTCTCAAGGGAAACACTAACTGTTAAATATTTATTTAAAATCTCAATCCATTAGTGTGTGGCTATGTAGTGCAAACTCAATAAGGTTGCCAGCTTGCTTTGGTGAATTTATATTTTGGCCTGGGAATACCGCTTATGAACAGGAGTTACATTCTTTCAAAGATACAGTCTTTCAAAGATGGGTCCAACCTTGTTTAGGCTTCTGTGGGGCCTGAGAGGGGAGAGCTAGAAAGCACCTTAGTTATCGTTATCTCTTCCTTTAAAATTTTGAGTTATTAAAAGAATATTTTTGAAAATACTCCCTACTCGTTGAAAAATACCTTTACTACATATATAAGAACGCATCAGCAAAGACTCTCTAATATTAACCATTATAAAATGATGGTTATGGTATTGCAGATAACAAAATACCTTATTTGGGACCCACAACCTAATCAGATACCTGAATACAGCTGAATGAGAAGTTGCACAAAGTTCAAACAGTCACACTGTTTGAAAGTTTTCCTGGATTCCTTAAAACTCACATATTTCACAGCATAATTATGTATTAAAGTTTATTACATCTACCAGAAAAAGTCATCTAAGTGTCAACCAGTTTTCTTAATTAACAATATAATTTACTGGTGAACTTTTAGATGATGAGCTATTCAAAGTCATCAAGGCCAAAAGCTTCATTTTATAGGCTGGTCAGAATTAGAAAGGGATCTTGAATCCAGACTTGATGGAGATACACAGCTCACTATCAAGTAGAAAAAAATCATTTTTATGACCTCAGAATGTTCTCTTTAGTGCTGGAGTAACAAAGTAGATAATCAACCCTGGCCTTAAAGAAATTCATATTTTGCTAGAGAGCAGTCTTATAAATAAGAAAAAAACCATGGTATATAATAAATGACATATTAAATGATACAAATACTATATACAAATTACACAACAATCTGAGGTAACAAATGGATTCTGGCTTCAATTTTCTAAGTATTTCATGTGAAAATATTTATTGGCAAATTTTTGCAGTAGACACAGGCTTTTGACTAATTGCTTAACCTGGTTCACTTGCTCTAACTAAATGTATCAGTGTCAATTTAATCAATCAACCAAATCGTATAAAGAACTGATCTTTTAAATTGAATTGGCCAGGCAATTTAATCAAGAAGGTATCTGCAGCTGTTCATATAGACAGAGTTTCAGCATTTACAGCCTCGTGTCTGGTTCCTCCAGGCAGAAAAAAGAGATATTTTGCTCTTAGAAGATATTAAGGATGTTAGGGACAAATGAGATGCTAGACACAGAATCATTTGAACCGTTCAATTAGGACTGTATGTACCAGTTTTTAGCATTACTGCAAATAAATGCTGTTAAAATTTAAGTGACTGAACGCTTTTAGCACATAATAAACTTGGCATTTGAAACACTACAAAGATACAGATTGTTGACAACATAATATTACTGGGTAATTTGTAGAACTGTGGCTGCAAGAGCCTGTATTAACTTCTCTCATGGTATCTCCTTGCCCTGAGAAAATCTTGACTTAAATTACAACAGACATTCTATAGTTTATATTTCCTTCCAAAGTTCTGAAAGCTGATCTCAGAGCATGTCTGAGTCAGCGCTATTCTCCTCACGTTGTCAGTGCTGTTCTCCAAATATTTTAGGTTTTGCTCCTGAACATGTGGTATGACTACACTTCCCTGCCCCTGGAAATTAGGTGTGATCTTCTTACTTGCTTTAGCCAATGAAACGTGAGCAGAAGTGAAATGTGTCACTTCTAGGTGGCAGCTTTAAGAGCCCGAGTGTAACTTGCCCTCCTCTTTCTTTCTCTGTACCACAGGGTCCAAAAATGTGTCAGATAGTGGCTGCCCCATCCTGGAGTGAAGAAGAAACCCAGCCAACGCAGGATGGACATGGATACTGAATGATCCTGGTGGCTTTCAACAGCTGAGATTTTGAAGTTGTTTGTTTCATTTGTTCCCATACTACAACCTATCTTATTCTAATGCATCAACCTTGGCGTAGGAAAGTGTATCTTCAGAAGACAAAGTAAAAAGCCGCACGGAACAAATATTTAGAGTACTTCGAGAATCTATATATAATGTCCTGAGAAAACAAGATTAAGCTATATAAGCAGATAGCACAGTCTGAATGGCAGCACTATCCAATGAGAATGTGACTTTGCAAAAGCTGAACCTATATATATTTCAGGAAAAATGTATTCTTTATTATTTAAAAAAACTAGCGATATGAATTATAAATCAAGGTCTGAACTTATGCGATCTGAAATAAAACATTAAACCTCAATTGTTCAGTTTACTCGTGTGAAAATAAAAATGTGTAATACATGTCCTTTTAAACTCCCTTTAATACTGTAAGGTCAAAAATTATAATAAGTAGGAGTCTGTGGAAAAATTAACATACAATATAAGTGGCATACTAGTATTTTACCACTACTAAAAGCTATATAGCAAGGTAAAAATGCTTCTTTTAGTCTGTTTTTCATGCTAGTGATTGATAGAAAATATAATTCTGTAAAGATGCTTAAGCACAAAAATTACAGGGTAATAATTTTCAAATTTGGGTGCCATTTCTCATTCCAGATTATTTCCATGATAATTAAAGGCTAGGATAACATTGACAAAATGAGTGATTCTGCATTGGATCAGTAAATCAGTTGTGTTTTGAGTCCATCTCTGTCTTTCCAAGTCTGCTGCCACCAGCCGAGGCCAGATGCTCATTATCTTTCACCTGGACTATCATAATGGCCCCTTAACTGGACTCCAGGTGTCCAGTCTCTTCTAATCCATTACATGTCTGATCAGCTGCCATATTAAGGGTCCACAAGTACAGCTCTAAATAGATCATGGCCTAACTTAAAATAAATAATCTCTAAAGCATGGCAGAATTATGATAAAACGAAAGACGTGCAGAAGGCAATCTAGGCAGGAGAGATCCTACAAATTAAATTAAGAAGACGAGCGTGAACCCCAAATGTTCACAAGTCAACAGAGGAATCTTCTGTGCAGGAATTGAGGTTGGGGAGAAGTAAAAAATTGGCTGTTGGGTGGATCCACATTGGGAGGTCATGCTGGAGGGCTTAAAAAGTTAAGAATTCTGATCATTAATTCAGGTGTGCTATTGGATTGAAGACAAGACAGCATGAGAACAGGGCACCTTCTCAAGAGATGACTGGAAAATTCACATGTAAAGTAACAAATGGCTAAGCCTTAGGCTAAAAGACCACTAAGTGTAATTTTATATATATAATATTTATAAATATATAAATATCATATATAAATACATATTAAATGTAATATATATTATATATTGTTAAAGAACATAATGAAGCATGATAGAATATTACTTATAATTAACTAGCCCTGACATGTACGCATGGCTAATATACTGTCTAAATAAAATGGACTATTCAAAATGACCAGTGAACCAGCTCTTTAAATAGCAGCTTCATTTCCTGTAAAGACAGGTTTCATATAACTAATTCTAACAACCAGCAATGGCCAGTTTATGAGTAGATATACTTCTAAGTATCCCATGGGATTCAGAAATATATGCACTTAGAAGAAAAGTGTCCTTTTGCTCCATCTCAAAGCTCCCTAGAGGAAGCTCTGACCTGAATCCAGACATTATATTGGAATAAAATGGATTTATTATCTACCTGCTTATTTACTTTCTTGTTTATATATTTATTTTGAGACCAAAAGTTCAAAATTGGGGGATTTCATATGAAAATAAAGATTTCTGGCTTCTCTTGAAAAGTGGAGCATCTGTGAACACTGGGTCCTCATTCTAGCCTGTCAACCATTGGCTAGAACCAAGAAGTCAGGCCTCTTCAGATAAAATATGCCTTTGCCGTCCGCTGCAGTCTCTTAGATGATCATTTAAATTTCTAAACTAAGTATTTCTCCCCCAACTAAAGCAAAGCAAAAACCCAATTCATAATTCCAATATAACGCGAGGCCTCTTGTATTGCAGGAAAAGGCGGAAGATACAGAGATCTGCCAGTCAGGGCTCCCCCGCTACTCATCACATGAAGGGAGCCAGGAGGCATCTATCTAGAAAGCTCCACCTTAGAAGACGCCCATGCAAGAGACAGGTCCTGAAGTTTAAGCTTCATTGTGTGGACTGAGTTCTATTGCCATCAGTACCCTGAATATTACGAACACCAGCATTTAAACATAATTCCTAAAGGTGGCAACAAGAGACATCAAAAATACCTACAACAGCAAGAATACCTAGAAAGAGGTAGATGAAGGCATCCTCCATTCAGAGACAACCTCCTCCAAGCCCTGGAGTACATCAAAGTGATAAGGTGTACGTGGAACAAACTGCAGGATGAAACTCCAATTATTATTATTTTTTAAATATTAAATCTTGTCTTCTTGGTCAGTACATTAGTCCTTATACCTTACATTTTTATGTAGAAGCCATATTCTTTTTTTTAACATTTTATTTTATATTGGAGTATAGTTGATTAACAATGTTGTGTTAGCTTCAGGTGTACAGCAAAGTGATTCAGTTTTTTTATTTATATTTTATTTTTTTGGCCACACCATGCAGCATGCGGGATCTTAGTTCCCCGACCAGGGATCGAACCCATGCCCCCTGCACTGGGAGCACAGAGTCTTAACCACTGAACCACCAGGGAAGTCCCAAAACTCCAATTATTTTTTATTTGCTGGAATGTTGGGTCATCCAGACAATAATTTGTATTCATGAACAACGAAATAAGTTGTTACTATAAATTCTGAATTATGGATTACGTGACCAAGCAAATTTACCTCCAAAAGTTTGCTTTCACCAAAGAACTGCATCTTTCACTGAGCTAATGCAGAAATCAATGTACTGGAATGAATGCACAGCACATTAACTCCTTGCAAGTTACTGTAAAAACCTTTGAAATATCACCAAGGTGTAAAACTAAATAGGACTCCCAGCCTTGATTTATAATGCATGCTGCTGATAATGGTGAACTTGTCTCACTTACCAACAAATTTGTTTCCTAACGGATTGTGCATCAGCCAATCCAGAGATTTACATTTAGGCTTCTCTTGTCTTCTGTAGACAAACGGATAACTTAGGATTTAATTTAATTATATTTAATGATATAACTGCTAAGTGAACAAAAGAAGAGGCAGGGGAGGGGGAGATGTTTAATTTTAATTAATTTTCTGAAATTGAAATAGTCAACAATCTTCTAGCTGAAGTAATCATGTCAAGGAACTGTGGATAATTCCAATTCACAAAGAGAGAGGGCCTTTTAAACCAGGAAAAAGTCTCAAGAGCGACCAGAAGTATCTCTCGGAGGAGAGAACAAAAAGCGACAGAAGAAGAGAGTTTATTCATTTCCTGGGGCTGTCATAACAAATTGTCACAAACTTGGTGGCTTAAAACAGCAAAAAGTATTCTCTCATAGTTCTGGAGGTTGGAAGTATGAAATTAAGGTATTGGTAGGGCTATGTTCCCTTTGAAGTCTATGGGAGAAAATCCTTCCTTGTCCTTCCAGTTTCTGGTGGTTCCTCACGTTCCTTGGCTTGTGGGAGCGCACCTCCATCTGCTGTCTTCTCTTCACAAGGTTGTCTTTCCTGTGTGCCTCTGTGTCTCAAATCTCCCTCTCCTTTCTCTTAAAAGGACAACAGTTATTGGATTTAGAGCCCACCCTAAATCCAGGACGATCAAATCCTAAGTTCCCTAACTTAATTATATCTGCAAACACCTTGTTTGAAAATAAGGTCACATTCACAGGTACTGGAGGACTTTAACACATCTTTTGGGGACAAAATTCAACCTACTAGAGAGAGGAATGAAGACTATGATAAGGAAGATGATAAAACATATGGATGAGAATTTGGCCTTTGATATCATGCCTTCCTAGGCTCATACCCCATTTTAACAAGAGCTACCTAAATCCTCAAGCTAAATCCTAAATCCTAAAGCTTCACTTTCAGCATCTATAATAAAGATTGGCCAGCTGTGGCTTTCAGGTCAAATCCAAATTGCCTCTTTTTGTAAACACAGTTTTGTTGGAATAAAGTCGCAGTCATTTGTTCAAGTGTTGTCTGCGGCGACTTTTCCACTGAAACAGCAGAGGTGACTGGCTGTGACAGAGATAGTATGACCCACAAAGTTGAAAACATTTATCATCCGGACCTTCATAAAAATGTCTGCAACATCTGATTTATAAAATGGTAATAGTAATAGTACCCGCTGCATAAGACTACCATGAGGATCAAATGAGAGCACCAAACAGTGCTGACCACACAGCAAGCGCTCAGTTTCTATAAGATAGGAACAGTGCCATGTTGGATAACAGCACGGGCTTAAAAAATGAGAAAGAATTAATTTCAAAATCAACCAGGACACTTACTATTAGTGGCTTTAATTTGCAGCTGTCACTGAACCCCTACAAGCCTCAACTTTTTTGTCTGCAAAACGGTGGTAATTATTACACCTACTTCAGAGAATTGCTCTGTGCATTAGAGGGTCTGGAACGAGGGGTTAACCATTGCTGCTGCTATTCTTATTTGCAAAGAAAAGGTATAACATCATCTTCAGCACATCAAACGGGGATGGGCGGTAGGAAGATAGTCCCAGCTTGAGAAATCCCCTATAGGAGAAGATCCAACATCTTGAGTTTTCGCACGAATGCTGCTTTCACATCAAGACCCGGACCTCTACTGCATAGAGGGATGGGGAGAGTGCGCATGTGAATTTTTGTCTATTTGTTGATCAAATAAATAGAATAGGTAATGATTATCTTTCGGTACATGTCAATAGTCCCATGCTAATTATAATAGGCATATTTAAAATACTGAACAAACAGAGCTTGAAGGCCACTAGAGACTGGGGCAACGTTAACAAGACCTTAAGGAAAAACACATTGAACTCATTACCATCTCCAGTCCTAACCAATCGTGTTCCTCCTTCTGAGTTCCCCAACCTACTCCTATATTAAAGTCCTATCTCTTGAAATGACTTGGAGGGACTTCCATAAACTGTTGCTTCCATGTCTCTCCATTATGAAACTCCGTCCATTTACAATGTTCAACATGTGGTAATAATTTCAAAAAGTAGAGATATAATTCAGGAAACACGGAAAACAGCTTCTTTTGTTTTATTTCATGCTCTACACAACCATCTTAGCTTTATATGGGTGTCTTTACAATCATCATCGTATCAACAGAGATTATGGCTGTGTATCTTTAGACTATAACTCTGGTCCAGGAAAGGGCTGAATTATTCCATCTGGAGTTAAAATGCAGTGCACTCATCCTTCTAATGCCCCAAAAGATGATTCAGAAGAAGAGATAAGATAAAATCCTCAAGTCTTATCATTTAAGCGAATTGAGATAGTACCAGCTA
This sequence comes from Phocoena phocoena, assembly GCF_963924675.1. Lineage (NCBI taxonomy): Eukaryota > Metazoa > Chordata > Mammalia > Artiodactyla > Phocoenidae > Phocoena > Phocoena phocoena. The sequence continues at coordinate 23,177,361 of NC_089225.1, read as the reverse complement.
AGGTATTTTAAGGTGTGAAGTTTTGTTTTGGAGCTGTTGGAAATACTCAGGTGAAACCAACCCATACCTAGATTAAGCGAAACTTCAGGGACACGATATACAGACCACACACCTAAAAATTTGGCTCTAGCTCCGATTTCATATATGAGACTCAAAATCTGAGGGTTGTCAATGGTACGATTCTAAATGTAGAGATACGGAAATGGAAAGCAAAGAGAAGAAAGAGGTGGAGGAAGAAAACATTCTTAGCGTTCAAATGCTCTCAACTATTATCATTTTGGTATATTTCTCCTTATTTTGTTAACTTTCTCATTTTGTTTCTCTGGTAAATTATACTATCTTACTAGCTACCTAATGATCATACTGTAGTGCAGGTGCCATATTAGGGCTGTTCACATCAGTAGTTGATTGGCCAAGACTGGAATGAAGCATGGATAATTTATCACTATTGGAAAAGAAATATAAAACGATAAATATGTGTAAAAGATAGAATACTACGCAGTGCCTGCAAAAGAATAAATAAATCTACGTACAGAAGAATGAACAGAGGTAGTGAATATACTAATTGAGAGACACACTCTGGAACCATATTGCCTGGATGAGGAAACAAGCTCTGACATTCCTAGTTGAGCAAGCTTATAGAAGCTCCTTTACCTCTCTACTCCTTGATTTCCTTATCTGTAACATAGCAATAGAACTAATATCTAATTTAGACTGTTGATATAAGAATAAAAAGAGTTAATAGAGAACATTTAGAGACAGGTACAGCCTGCTGTAAGTGTTCAATAAACGTTAGCTATAATTATTTATCAGGGAAAAAACCAAAGAAATAAAATAGCACTACCCTGTGATTCAGCAATCCCACTACCAGGTATAGATTCAAAGAAATTAAATCAATGTCTCAAAGAGCTATCTATGCTCCCATGTTCACTGCCGCATTATTCACAGTAGCTGAGATACGGAAACTATCTAACTGTCCATGGATGAACAGATAAAGAAAATGTGGTATATACATACAATGAAACATCACTCAGCCTTATGAAGGAAATCCTGCCGTTTGTGGTAACATGGATGAACCTGGAAGACGTTATACTGAGTGAAGTAAGCCAGACACAGAAAGAAAAATACTGCATGATTTCACGCATGTGGGGAATCTACAATAACTGAACTCCTAAAACCACAGAGTAGAACCGTGGTTGCCAGAGGTTGGGGGATGTGGGAGCCATGGGGAGATGCTGGCCAAAGGGTACAAAGTTTCATTTGTACAAGATGAATAAGTTCTGGAGATCTAACGTACAGCATGGTAGTTAACAATACTGCATTATATACTTCAAATTTGCTAGGTGGGTAGACTTCAATTGCTCTTACCGTACACACAAGAAATGGTAACTATGTGAGGTGAAGTACATGTTAACTCTCTCGATTATGCGGATTATTTCACAATGTAGATCAAAACATCAAGTTGTATACCTTAACTATATATGACTTTTATTTGTCAATTATATTCCAAAAAAGGTGAAAAAAGGAGATGGATATATACTCTGAATATACATTAAAACACAAGCTAAATAATTATGTTTATACTTCAGAAATACAAAGGCTTTAATATAAGCAGATGCAGAGAGGATTGGAAGGTTATAAATTAAATATGAGGGAAGCTAATAGGATTGGAGATATAGAGTAATAGGGGAAATTATAAAACCAAATTAAAAATAAAAGAAGGATGTGCACGGACTGAAGATGAGAGCACACAGCAGCTCAGTCTAGGCTGTCAAGAAAGACTCAGGAGACCAAAGGCACAGTCACAAGACTGAGAGAGTCATACCGTGGGGAGTAGAAGCAAAGAGCAGAACCAGGAACCACCGTGTTCCCTCCCGAGATGGAAAAGGTTCTTTTTGCTCCCTTAGCTCCCCATGTACCCAGCAACGGGCCCTAATACATGATATTACTTCAGTCTGTCCTCATACTTTGAAATTAAAAATAGCCTAATACTACGCCTGTTTGATGGGGCACTCCACAGAGAAAATTTCCCTAGGACATACATGATAAAGTGCTTTAGTTCAACTTCAGACATAAAACACAAGGACGTAGAAAACTATTACAATGACCTTCAAGATAACTTGTTATTTTTGTCCTGCTCAAACCCCAGCAGGGGACATGTTGTGGGACAGCAATGGGAGAAAACAGTGTACTTAAGATCCCTGTGCATGGTGGCCCATTGTCCCACTCCTTTGTATCATGTCAAGAGTTTGAAAAGATGTTAAATATTTTAGTTTCTTCCAATGAGATACCACATCGAGAGTGAGCTGTGTGGGCCTTGAGATTTTATTGCTGTTAAACAGATGTTATAAAAAAGAAAAGAAAAGCCCCTGGCAGAGTGCCTGACACACAGCATACATTCAAAAAGCTAAGATTTTAACCCTAACCTTCCCCAACTATGGCTCCAATATCCAAGAAAAACCTGTCAAGCTTGTAAAATTAATTGATTGCAACTTACATAGATGATATAAGTGGAAAGGAATATGACTACTGATGAGAAATCTGGAATGAAGTTCCTGGGACTTAATAGTCTTAGATATGAGGATAAGGAACTTGGTGGGGAGGGGTAGATACAGCTGGTATTAATAGTTTTTTCCCCTAGAAGAAGCCTCTGAGAAAGAGGAAGAAGGACATAGAAAGTAAAGCGCTTGTAGTATAGAGAATACTGAAGGTCATAATTAAGTATTTTAGGCTAAGAAATAAAATGGACCTCTTGGCAAACAAGTACCAAGAGGGGAATCAAAAAATGTTCTGCAGCCGACATGAACCATGGGGATTTAAGCCAAATTTGAAGGAGAGGAAAAACAAATGGACAGGAGAAATTATAAAACTGAGAACAAGACTACTGTCAAGAGTAGGGGAGGTCCAAGTGCTTGTAAAGAAAATAACAGAGTAGGAACTGAAGAAGAATAATCGTAGCCACTGCTATCTTTAGAGCAACACACAGAATATGGAAAATAAATACAGGAAAACCAAGACTGGGGTTAAATCAAGGTAAGAAATATATTCTGCAGTTATATCCCCACATTTCTTGCCTGCCTACTGAACAGCATCACTACCTGAAAGGAACTATGAACTGTTAAGAGACCCATACTCAGTGGATGCAGCAACTTGGCCTGGGCTTCAAGCCACTTAGACATTACCTTGGCCCAGGGGGGCTAGGCATAGCTCAAGGGGACAGAACTATAGGTGGTTACCATAAAGCTACGGCAGTGCCCAAATCTGACAAAAGTCCATAAATCTACTATTAAAGAGCTTGTCAATACTTCAATATAGAAGTAGTGGGCGTTGGACATCAAAATGAGCTCACTGAGGTCAATTCAGAAAGTGATCTAATTTATTATTATTATTTTTGATTTAATTTATTTTTGATGGAGTTAGACTTCTCTAGACAAGCAAAGAAGAAAGAAGAAGATGCTATAAGTAGAAAGTAACATACCAAAAAAAAATCTCTCCTGACACCCTCATAAACAATTTTAAGAAGCTGGATGAATTTCTGTAGTTACCCAATGCTGATTAATAGATCAGGGCCATCAGGAGGGATGGCTCCCCGTAGCTGGATGCTGAGAGGGAAATGCTTTGTTCTTTTTTGGTTAATATTTTGATTAACAACTTAGATAAAGACACAGATGGCATGCTTATCAAATTTGGGGATGATATAAAGCTGAGAGTTACAGCTAATACGTCGGGTGTCAGAATCAAGATTTAGAGAGCTTAACAAGCGGGAATAATGAACCACAACTACGACTATGAATGGCAACACAGGGAAAAGCACGGTTTTGCATTATGGTATCCAACAGACAACTGAACACATATACTCAGAATGGGGGTTCAAAACTTTATAGTTGTTCCTGAAAAACAGACTTCAGGATTATTTTTTTAAATGCAAACTGAAAATACATCAATAGTCAATAAATTAAAAATTTAATTAAATTTTAATGTAAATTTCATCTACCAAGAAGTATTTGAGATGGTTTACAAAACAAAACCTGACAAAAGTACTATGAAAATGGTCCAAAGAATGTGGAAAAATACAATACAATATTGGGAAAATTGTACTTCTCTTTATTCAAAAGACATTATTTGAGCATGTACTCAGGCTGAAAGAGTATTCTTTGCCTATTATACACTCATTCTTGACATTTTAGATCCTATTTTCTTCCCTAGAGTGGCCTTCTCTGATTCCCCAATTTAGATAATGCTCCCTTTTACTATTCTATCACAGTACCCCCATCAAGTTTGTCATAGCACTTAGGACAAATTGAACTTACATATTCCGTGTCTATATTTTCTTAATCTCTCTCAAACACTAGACTGCAAGCTCATTGAAGGCAGTGACCACGTATTTTGTCTAACGCTATGTAACCAAGGTGTAGCACAGTACTTGTTTGGAAGGTAAGACGTGTAAAGACATGCAAAGAGGTAAAGTCTACTATAAATCATGTTCTACAAGAAAGTATGACTATATTTCTGTGAAAATACAGAATTGGTCTAGCAAAGTTAGGGAGGAGGCTCTCTGAAGAAATCAACGTGATTTCTGGCTCAAAAGATGAGCAGGAGTTCACTTTGAAAAGAAAAAGACACCTGACAAAGGAAGGAACATGGGCAAAGGAATGAAGTGACACAAGGACAGAAGGTGTGTGGGGAACAATGGGAAGAAGTCCAGTATGGATGCAGCATATGGTACATGAAACATGGGGTTGAAAGTGACACTGGGACACCTTGTTCCCTTAATTATCACTTAAGGTTTTATTGCCAAATGGAAACATACTGGAGAAAAATAAGCACAATAATGAAGGAACTAGAAATTGTACACGAGTCAGAGTACAAAGCACCCTGGATATTTAATCTGGAGAATAAAACATTTATATATTTATTAATATGTCATTACATATATTTTCAGATTTTGGGAATGTTCTTAGGTAGATAATATTTTAGATCTATTTTTAATTGAATAAAGTTAATTTGGAACCAATGAGTGGAGGAAGTTGCATTTCGATTTAAAAAATAAAGACCTTTCACATTTTAGAGCTGTTCAGTTGACTGTGATAGTAATAAACTTCTAGTCGGTAAGTAAGTCGAAGGAAGATGACTTCTATTACCATCTCAAAGAAAAATATTTTTTAGAGTTCTGTCTGGGGTCATCTCTTCCAACTGTCAACATCATTTGTATCATCTACCTTGCCACCTATAAGCTATTCTAAAATCTCTATTCCAAATCTGTAATTAAAGAAGTTTCTCTCTTGACTTCAAATATTCTCAGTTGTGTGGGGTTTTGTTTTTACACCTCTAATAATTGTTCTGCTCAGTCCTCAAACCGTCCAAAACTGAGTTTTCTATTTTCTACTCTTGAGTTTGTACCTTACCCTTGTTAATGTCACCATCCATCACTGACCCAGTTTTCAAAAGTTTTCCCAATTCTGCCCTGTTTCTCTACCTTTAATAAGTGTTACCCCTCCTGACTTTCAAATACTTTCTTCTCTCCCCATCCCCACGGACTCTGCCTTGTTTCATTCTCACAGGGGTCACTGCAACCCTCTTCTGAGGATTTCTCTACGTTTCTCTTTTATCTAATCCAACTTCAACCCTGAAGCCAGAAATACCTTGCTAAAATAAACACAGAATCCTATCACAGCCCTGTCTAACAGCCTTACTTTCTAAAGCAGCAATGTCTTGACAGTTTGGGATTTGAAGAATCAGTGGGAGAGAGAAAGGTAGTTAGGACAAGGACTTCTGGGTTTCTCATACCCTCAGGCAGTCTTATCTATGAGGCAGCCTGTAGGGACTATCCACTTCCAATGAGTATCTCCTAGGTATGGATACTTCATTCTTCTAATTGTCAAGATAATTTGCATTATATATGCTACATTTTATTTATCCACTTATCAGTAGATGAAAATATGGGATGTTTCCGCATTTCGGCTTTCATGAGTAATGCTGTGACATATTTGTGGGTTTTATGTGAATACACGCTTTCACTTCTCTTGGGTGTATATTTCACTACTGTTGGGTCATATGGCAACTCTGTGTTTATCTTTTGAAGGAACTGCCAAACTTTTTCAAAGCAGTTCCATCATTTTACATTCCAACCAGCATGTATGAGGATTCCGATTTTTTTCACATCTTCACCAACACACTGTCGTTTTGACTGTAGCCATCCTAGTGGATATGAAGTGATATATCATAGTTTTGATTTCCATTTCCCTAATGACTAATGATATTGAGCATCTTGTCAGGTGCTTATAAGTCATTTGTATCTCTTCTCTGGAGAAATGTCTATTTAAATCCTTTGATCATTTTTCGACTAGGTTGTCTTTCTTTTTGTTGACTTTTAAAAGACTTTATTCTGGATACAAGTCTCTTCTTATCAGATATATCATTTGCAAATATTTTCTTCCATTCTGTGAGTCTTTATACATTCTTGATGGTGTGTTTTGCAGTAGATAAAATTTTAATTTGGATGAAGTCCAACTTATCTACATTTTCTTTTGTCACTAGTGCTTTTGGTGGTGTATCTAAGACAACTTTGCCTAGCCGAAATCACAAAGATTTACTGCTGTTTTTCTTCTAAGAGTTTTATACTTTTAGTTACCATGCTTAGGTCTATCAACCACTTTGTGTCCATTTTTTGTGCATGGTATAAGGGAGTGGCCAAACTCTGTTCATTTACATGTGGATATTTAGTTGTTCAGATATCATCTGTTGAAGAGAATATTCTTTCTCCATTGAATAGTTGGCAGACTTCTTAAAAATCAGTTGAGCATAAATGTAAGGGGTTTATTCATGGACTTTCAATTCTGTTCCAAGGATCTATATGTCTATCCTTATGTCACTGTCTTGATATCCACAGCTTTGTAGTAAGTTTTGAAATTGGAAAGTGAGTCCTCCAACTTTGTTTTTTTTCTTTCAAGATGTTTAATTATTCTTGGTCTCTTGCATTTTCATATGAATTTTAGTATCAGTTTACCAATTTCTATAAAAAAGCCAGCTGGGTGCTTCCCACTAGCTATCTACCTTACGTTTGTTAGTGTATATATGTCCATGCCTCTCTCTCGCCTTGTCACAGCTCACCCTTCCCCCTCCCCATATCCTCAAGTCCATTCTCCAGTAGGTCTGTGTCTTTATTCCTGTCTTACCTCTAGGTTCTTCATGACATTTTTTTTCTTAAATTCCATATATATGTGTTAGCATACGGTATTTGTCTTTCTCTTTCTGACTTACTTCACTCTGTATGACAGACTCTAGGTGGGAGGGAGGGAGACGCAAGAGGGAAGAGATATGGGAACATATGTATATGTATAAGTGATTCACTTTGTTATAAAGCAGAAACTAACACACCATTGTAAAGCAATTATACCCCAATAAAGATGTTAAAAAATATATGCCAGCTGGGATTTTGATAGGGATTGTGTTGAATCTGTAGCTGAATTTGAGAAGTAGTGGCATTTTAACAATATTAAGTCTTCTGGCCCATGAACATGGTATATCTTGCCATTTATTTCTTCAATTTCTTTTAACAATGTTTTATAGTTTTTAGAGTACATATTTTTACTGATCTTGTTGAAGTTATTCTTAATTATTTTTCTCCTTTTGTGCTATTATAAATGAAATTGTTTTAATTTCATTTTCTTATTATTGCTAGTGTATAGAACTGCAACTGGTTTGATATATTGATCTTTTACTTTTTCCAGCTTTGAGATATAAGTGATGGTATATTGATTTTGTACCCTGAAGATCTGATGAATATCTTTATAAGCTCTATAATAGCTTTATAGGAAAATTCTTCAGGATTTTCTATTTACAAGGTCATGTTGTCTGTCAATAGATACAGTTTTACTTCTCTCTTTTTAATCTCGATGCTTTTTAATTTGTTTTTCTTGCTTAATTGCCCTCACTAGAACCTCCATTAGAGTGCTGATTAGAAGTTAAAAGTGGACATCCTTGTTTTATTCCTGATTTTAGGGAGGTTTTTTCTCTTTTTTTTTTTTAAGGCAATGTAGGCAGAGAATTACTTTGCACTTCATAAGATATCTAGTTGTTTGCCTCAAAGGAAAAAAGAATAATAGATATTGATTTCTTGGAGAAAAACAGTTTAGATGTCCTGGTTATTTCTGATTTAGAATAAGCTATGCTGCTTTTTATCTCAATTAGGTTAAAAGAACATTGTACAAGGATTTCATCATGGGCCCACAGTTTCTCCAGAGGAAGATTACAACACACACTGCATTTTCTAGAAAGGTATTCCAATCAAATCCACAGACACTAGGCTATAGGGCCCTAGTCAAATCTTCTCTCATTGTCTACCTCTAGTCACCCAGAGAGAAACCTTTATTCCACATCTGGACATAATTCTGGATAAGAAATATAAGGTACATGAAACTGTTTGACTGGTTGATGTACTGAAATTTTTGTTTCATTTTAATTCCAAAAACTAAAGTATGCTCTGACTCAGAGACGGAAGACAATCTCAAATTTCGAAATCCCTAAAACAGTCCTGCATTAGACTATAGACATCTCCAATGAGTATTACTTACTTATCTTTATACACCGTTATGTAGAAAAGAACATGATGAAAACCAGATGTTCCTTTGATGTTAAAAAGAATAAATGAATATATAAACAAATGAACCAGTTTCCAATGTATCCTTTCATTAGGTGAGTTCTTGAAACATTTTCAGTAACAGAACCAATCCTCTCTTCAAATGAGATCTTATCAGTAAATCTTTATCTCTAGTAATTATTAAATAGGTCAAAATTAAAACACAAAATGTAAGAAACAAATAAGGTGAAGCTAATATATGACCTGGAGAAAAGGGTGTAGCCCATACCCTATTAAAAAAAAAAAAAAGTGAAAAGAAATACTGATTCCATATATTGTTCAAGGAAATAACCAAAAGCCGCATTTGCTTTCTTCACATTTTAGCCATTATATTTTGCCTAATAATTTTCCAGATGATGGTATCAACTGTCCACATAAATCCCCTTGTGTAGACACTACACACATGAAGAAATAAAGAAGATAACACTACATGAGTGTTTCTGGCACTTGAGAGAAGTTTCCAATTCTTTTTCATTTGCACATCTTTAAAAGGTTTAGCTTCAAAAATACAATAGCCTTAACACATTGTGGTATGTTAAATAATGGCTCCCCAAAATATCCGGGTTCTAATCTCTGGAACCTCTGAATGTTACCTTATATGTAAAAAGAGACTTTGCAAATGTGATTAAGTTAAGGATATTGAGATAGGAAGATTATTCTGGAATATCAGTGCAGGACAGACAATCCTAAGTGTCCTTATAAGGAGGGGGGGGATTTGGCACAGAATTGACACCAAAGAAGGTAAATAAGACACTGAAGCAAGATGTTATGCCACTGGCTCATGGAAGAGGCCATGAGCCAAGGAATGCAGCTCTAGGATCTGGACAAAGGCCAGGAAACAGATTACCCTCTAGAGCTTCTGAAGGGAGTGAGACTGACTACACCTTGATTTTGACCCAATGAAACTGATTTTGGACTTCTTACCTTTAGAAGTGTAAAAGGGTAAATAAGTTATCTTAAGCCACCAAGTTCGTGGTTTTGTTAAAGCAGTCATAAAAAAAAGAAAAAAACGAATACATATATATATGTACATGAAAATTCTTTACACAGAGCATAGATTTATATTCTATTTTGTTAACAATTATTGAGCATGTATGATGTGCTGACACTTTGCCAGAGGCTTGTGATGACACAGTGATGAAGTAGACACAGTCCTTCCCTCAAGAACCCCACACCCATCTGTGGCAGGACAGACTAGCTGTATAGTAGGTAAAATATGAGAAGCACTAGGATTGGGGACCTGCATCTAGGGGTTGGGGAAGAGCGGACTGGCAAGACTGCCTGGTGTTTCCCAGAAAAGGTGAAACCTAAGTTTCTAACCTAAGTCCTGAAAGGTTATTAGGAGTCTACTAGAGAATTAGGCTGCAAGGAGGAAAAATTAAAGTCACAGCAGAATTAATGTATGTAAGTAGAGAAGGCAAAAGTCCCATGAGAGAGAATGGCATGGATTGAGATATGTGAGATTCCAAGATGGCTGAGGCTCAGCATGGGAAAGAAGAAGGATGAGGTTTCAGGGGTCAACAAAGGGTAAAATCATGAAGAGACTTGTACGCCATACTAAGGGGCCTGGGCAGTTGGTGGACAGTGAGAGTGATCATCATATTGGCCTGTGGGAAAGATTCTTCCCATTGAAATGGGACAAACGGGTGGTGGAAGGAAGGACTGAGTCCCCACTGCAGTGGATCTAATGGAAAGGTGAGAGAAGTCTAAGCAAGTAAGGGAGAGCCACTGAGATGGAGAAACATGGATAGAGGAGAAAAACATCTTTAAAGTAGTGATTTCATATGAATTTTTATAGCAACATTCACATGAAAAAAGAAAAAGCAAAGGAAGCAAAAATCTCAACATGAAAAACACAGAAACATATTCATCTTCTCAAACCTAAATTTCTTTGCCCCAGAGTAGGCACTATTATTCCTCCTCAAATGGTGATTTGAAGAGCTTTCCAACGTCTCAAAAAACATACAGGTGTAGAAGATTTAGGAAACAGGTCCTTGGCAAATTTACAGATGACTAAAGATTATCTATTTCTTTCTGCAAGAAACATAATTATTCAGTCCCTCTGCCTGGTAGATTCATAAAGGAGAGTTCACAATAGTTTTAAAAGTTTGTCCCATCTTTGATACAAACAAGTCTTTGCCAGGACACTTTATAAAATGCTCTCTTAGCCAACTCAGTTAATAAAGATGTAAATTTCAGTCTCCTATCTTGGCCGAAATAAACTTGTCCATATGTAGCTGTGATAAATCTTTCAATAATACAAATTCAATACATACAGAGAAACTAAACTTTCTAAAGATATTAAGATTACATTCACATTTTTGCCAGTAACTTCGAATACATGAAATATTATTCTTTAAATCACAAAGATTTTATAGATTATTTTGCTTTGTCTGCTATCCATACCTCCTTATATATGACAGCAAATTACTGAAATTGCTGTACTGGAGTTAACCTGCAAATGCCAAGTTATTTCTGGATGAAATATTAATGATAATTAATTGCCTATCAAAATCAATCATAATTTACCTAGAATCAGATATGAAATAGTTTACATTTTTACTTTATAATCGGATGAGTTAAAGTTTGTGTGTGTGTGTGTGTGTGTGTGTATGTGTGTGTGTGTGTGGTACACGGGCCTCTCACTGTTGTGGCCTCTCCCGTTGCAGAGCACAGGCTCTGGACATGCAGGCTCAGCGGCCATGGCTCATGGGCCCAGCCTCTCCGTGGCATGTGGGATCTTCCCAGACCGGGGCATGAACCTGTGTCCCCAGCATCAGCAGGTGGACTCTCAACCACTGCGCCACCAGGGAAGCCCAAGTTAAAGTTTTATTCACATAATTATCACTGGATCCCTAGGAAAATTGTTTTTCTGCAGTTTTTCATCCTTTCAAAAACATTCCTTGTCCACTGCTTGCAGAGCAATTTCATTTCTTCTAACCCCAAACTGTATATAAAGGGCAAAATAGAACCAAATATTCTAGTGTTTGTCTGACAACTTCTCTATGGCTCTGTGTTTATTATACATAGTTATTCTACCCAAACATCTCTTAACACACACACACACACACACACACACTGCAGAACTTTTATCTGGGCATGCGTGTTTGAGGCAAGAGGCAGATGGGCTCCGGGTTAGAATTTACAGCCAGCATCTTGTTTACACTTCCAGACAGAAATAACAACAGGAGAAGATTGGTTCAAGATGGCAGAGTAGAAGAACATGCTCTCACTCCCTCTTTCGAGAACACCAGAATCACAACTAACTGCTGAACAATCATCGACAGGAAGATAGTGGAACTCACCAAAAAAGATACCCCACATGCAAAGACAAAGGAGAAGCCACAATGAGATGGTAGGAGAGGTGCTATCACAATAAAATCAAATCCCATAACTGCTGGGTGGGTGACTCACAAACTGGAGAACACTTATACCACAGAAGTCCACCCACTAGAGTGAACGTTCGGAGCCACATGTCAGTCTTCCCAACCTGGGGGGCTGGGCAACGGGAGGAGGAATTCGAGAGAATGAGACTTCGAAGGCTAACGGGATATGACTGCAGGACTTCGGCAGGACTGGGGGAAACAGAGACTCCATTCTTGGAGGGAACACACAAAATAGTGTGTGCCTCGGAACCCAGGGGAAGGAGCAGTGACCCCATAGGAGACTGAACCAGACCTACCTGCTAGTGTTGGAGGGTCTCCTGTAGAGGCGGGGGCAGCTGTGGCTCACCAAGGGACAAGGACTCTGGCAGCAGAAGTTCTTGGAAGTAATCCTTGGCGTGAGCCTTCCCAGACTCTGCCATTACCCCATGAAAAAGCCCTGGTAGTCTCCAGTGTTGGGTCACCTCAGGCCAAACAACCAACAGGGAGGAAACCCA